>NW_023593722.1:0-20419 GCF_014839805.1 Manduca sexta
GGGAAGTGCTACCATGGTTACGCCAATGAATATTACAAAGGAGTCGACTTGTGCTTATCTCTATAACAGGTACCTACGTACAATCGTTTGGCAGTGTAGCAAAGTAAAAACTAACATTAAAAGTTCCTTATATGTAAGTATACTGTAACAGCACAGCACATGCCAACCAAAGCCAGGCATGCAGCCGTTAAGCCAAGCCACGAAGTTTGAATACTGCTACTTTCACTCGAGTCAGCCAGAAGTATCAATATAGCCTATTTCTCCGTTGATTTTTCGTGACATGACATCTAACTGTTAAATCTACGAATATAGGTAAATACCCGAGACATTTGTTTCAAGGGACATTCAATTGTGTGTACTAGCATAAGGCAAAACGTTGACCGTCTAATAAAATATAATAACTAAATTATTTACATTTATATTTCACCCTTCAGTTTTAATGCCTAAAATTGTAAGAATTTAATATAATGTTTGGTAAATGCGGAAAAAGTTTTCTACCGTTTGCAAACACAAAAATATCTGGATAAGTAATATTTGCCATTATTAACAAAATCAATTAAATAACAAGGTACTTACACACTGAATTTTCCATCACTTTATTTTTTACACACGCATCCATGAACTTAACGTGAAAACAACTGCGGACTTATATAAGAATGCTTTAAGGAACAACAAAACTCCAGCCGAAACTAGTAATAAATAGATAATAAATTATTTTTAATCTTGCCAGTGCAGTTAATGCCCCTTCCCGAGTAAGCGGCCTTGAGCAACTAGTTTTATACTTATTTATATATTGCTTATTGATTAACGAATAATTACTATAAAACAATATTTTTTGGATATTTTGAAAATTTTATATACTACAAAAATATTCCTTCTAATAATTGCGGTTGTCAATTAAAATTATTTAGGAGGAGACACGGACACGGAATCAACAATTTTAACAGCATTTTTATTATGTAATTAACGAAGCAATATCATCATTATATATTTTTTGAAATAACCAAAGTATAGATTATTACGGAAAAATGTTTATATATATTTTTTTACTAGTCTTCCTTCTAATGTTTCAATGTTTGTTACTATCAAACGTAGAAACAACTGAACGGATTTGGTTGAAATTTGGCACAGAGGTAGACCATGGCCTAGATTATCACATAGTTTATACCCTGTAATTTGAATACCTTTTTTTTTTTTTGGTTTCGCGGAGAAAGTACCTTATTACTACCGCCCAGCCTTCGTGGGGGGCGACTGAGCGGTTATGCTGGGGTAACCGTGCCTTGGGGCCCGGCGTTGAGCCGCCCGGATTTGATGACGACCTTCGGGCGACCGCCGGGCCGAGTCCCTAACCCGAGTACAACTAACCTATGCACGGCCTACCAGCTAAAACTCCGCGGTGGCCTTCTTCGGCGCATTAGGGACGACTGCGGGCTTCCTCTGACGGAAGTGTCTAAGTATTCGTCCGCAGCCGCCCCTGCGCGGTGCCGCCTTGCGGCCCGTCTCCTATGGGGGCTCAGAAGCCCCACGCACCGAAGGACGCCCTCGGCGTCTACGGCAGCATGAGGCCTACTACACACTGCCGTCCATCCCGGGTCAACCGAAAAATATGCAAGGATGCACAAAATGCAGTAGGGCGGACAGCCCCTTGTTGCCCGCCGACGACCCCTTCGTCTACCCTATTAGTCGCCTCTTACGACAGGCAGGGGATACCGTGGTGGAATTCTTCAAACGCCCCCATTCCACAGGGCGGGAGACGCCGGTCAGTCGTCTACCCGGCGCCTCCTTCGTCTCCTCTGACGGCGGGAGGGATCCTCCCTCTCGATCCCTCTCGGCACTCTCCTTCTGCGAGAGGACCACCTCGCAGAAGTGGGCCACCGCACGCCAGGCCTCCTGACTGCCGACCATGGAAGCGACCACGGCCGGCAACGAGATCTCCTCCGACGACTGAAACGAGCGCTGCGCTCGTCGTCCCAGGCTGGGCAGGACTCCAACGTGTGTTGGGCCGTATCCTGCGGGCAGTTGTCACAATGGTGACACACGGCGCTTACTTCCTTTCGTACTATTTGATACAGGTACTCACCGAAGCAACCATGCCCGGTGAGCACCTGCGTCAGGCGAAATGTCGCCGCGCCGTGGCGCCTGTCCAGCCACTGTGCAAAGACAGGACGCACTGCCGTGACGGCCCGAAGCCCTGCTGACGGGGCCTCCAGCCTGAGACGCCACTCCTCCACGGCGGCTCGCCGTAAGGAGCCCTCTTGGCTGACTGTGGCGGAATTGTATTACGGTACGACTGCAGTATTAAGGTCTCGGGTTCGATCCCCAAATCGAGCAAAGTGATATTGTATTTTTCTACTCAGTATCAACCCAGTCTGGAATTTGTGCTCGATATGCGATAGGCTCGGCCCCTATCACATCATAGGACGGAATACGCACGGCGGAAAGTGGGTGGTTCAATTACACTTCTGCCAGCCTCTACGTGAATTAAAAGCGTGTCGTACAGTGTTTTAGTGGTTTTGTAGAGAGAAGGGATTGTATTGCAGCGAAGCCACGAACCGTTATTCATGTATTATAAATTTCAAATAGATAGCTTCTAAAAAAATACAGTCAGCGCACCACATTGCTTGGGGGAGAGCCTAAATCAAAGGAAAATATTATTGTGAGTCGTTTATTATGTACTGGGACTGGCAATCAATATTAACGGACGGGATTGAGTCTATCGTTCATCACATGGTACTTCACATGATTCAACAGGTCTCTAATGTTATTGATCAGTCTGAAGTTTGCCTCACCCGCCCTCTACCCACCCGTTACTCTAGAGTCGACTCCTCTACACCTTGTCCCAGACAAATTTTTTACAACTCAATTGTGTGCATTAGGATTACACCCAAACCCAGGTCTCACAACTACTCCACAGAGATTCAACCTTATGGTAGGATCATACACCTTAAACTAAATGACAGAACTAATATAGTAGCTTTCTGGCGGTCAAAGGAAATAATAACTGATAAAGAGACGAACATAGTTAGCCTGTACTAGTTAACTAAACACTAAACTATAGTGAAACAACCAATTTCAAAAATAATGTTATATTTGTTTATACGAGATTTACTACTATACTACCATTCGCTACCCACATGACTATGTGGGTTGTTGTTGACTACTTGTAATGGTGTGTAATGGTGGGTGTACAGTAAAGCGTTTGCAGCGCATGCCGTGGCAGAAATTTAAAACTAATGTGTCTCTGTTTACAACAACAGAGGTGGTTTATTATAATGACCTCGAAAATGCCTATTTTTGTTTTATATTTTGAAATGGGTCATAATTTTTGTGTAACGAACTGCAAAAATAACCAAACAATTATAATAGTCGGTTTATAGGTACCTAATTTATGTTTTTTAAAACGTTATATATTACAATATTAATAATCAATCATGTTTTCGTTATATTTTATATGATATTAATTAAAATTTATGATTGTCTCTAAAACCTCACGACGAAACTTGTACATAATGAAGATGTTATTGGAGGCCAAAATCAAAATATCTACCAACAAGTCCAAGTTAGGTATGTTCTCACGATAATATGCAATTTTAATTTTAATTAAATTATGTACTTTACTTGCGGTACCTAAAATAGTAAATCATGTGTGTTATATTATAGATATTATATAGTTACAACTTACAAGAGTACGTATGTTTAATTTAGTTTTATACTGTGTTAATAAGATGATGTTTGATGAGTGATGTAGACTTGTTAAAATAAGATTTGCCAGTACTTCGCTGCTCTTCAACATGCTTACCTACATTTGGAGTTAAACCCTTTTTAAGTACTAATTGTTGTAAATCACAATTTACGGCTGGAAACTTAATTTCTTTTTTATACTTTCAAAACTAGCTTTTGATACCTAATATTCCTTTTCTATGTACCGTAAAAGTGGTTCTTTCGTAGAACGCGACCCATAAAATCTATACTATTATATAAAGCTGAAGAGTTTGTTTGTTTGTTTGTTTGAACGCGCTAATCTCAGGAACTACCAGTCCAAACTGAAAAATTCTTTTTGCGTTGAATAGCCCTTTGTTCGTGGAGTGCTATAGGCTATATATCATCACGCTTTACCCAATAGGAGCGGAGCAGTAATGGCTAATCTCAGGAACTACCGGTCCAAACTGAAAAATTCTTTTTGCGTTGGATAGCCCTTTGTTCGTGGATTGCTATAGGCTATATATCATCACGCTATACCCAATAGGAGCGGAGCAGTAATGGCTAATCTCAGGAACTACCGATACGAACTGAAAAATTCTTTTTGTGTTGAATAGCCCTTTGTTTGTGGAGTGCTTTAAGTTATATATCATCACGCTATGACCAATAGGAGCGGAGCAGTAATGAAACATGTTGCAAATACGGGGACAATTTATTAGTTTTGAGAGCTTCCGTTGCGTGCGCTGCGTAAACGGTTAAAGTTATGCAACAATGATATATGACGGGATTGTTCCTCATAAAATGTTCTAAAAAAATATACTTATTATAAAACAAAGTCCCCCGCTGCATCCGTCTGCCTGAACGTCTTAAACTCAAAAACTACCCAACGTATTAAGATGAAATTTGGTATGGAGACAGTTTGTAACCCTGGGAAGAACATAGGCTCCCGGGAAACTACTACTTTTATAATGGAAAACTTTAGCCTGAAAAACTTTATAACGCGGGCGGAGCCGCGAGCAAAAGCTAGTACTATATAAAGAACTACGTGTTGTTCGCGGCCTAAAAGAAGAAGATTATAAAGCGTACAGAATGGAATGTTTCAGTGTTTAATTTTTATTGATTCCATAAGGACCGTGGCGTTACGTGTTTTAGCCAACCTGAGAAGACCGGGGAAACATTAATCAATGTGTTTTCTTTATTAACTACTGGTTCCAACACAGCAGGCGCGATTTACTTAGTTCTGAATAGATTCAGACAATGAAACTCAGTGGACATGTTCCAGATATAAAGATAAGTTAAATGGTATGGTCATATTAACAATAATAATAATACCAGCTCTTTATAATATATTACCCACTGCTGGGCACGGGTCACCTCTATACTGAGAGGCTCGGCAAACTGTTCCATTTCCAACTAGGATATCACCGCGTATAAGTTATGGAGGTGTGGTTATTTTATTATAATAAAACGATTGTCTACTGACTGACACATACTAAATACAGCTGTGAATATAAAGTGCTTTAACCAATCATAAAACCCATTCATCGGGTCTACAGAAAACTATCACATTGCTATCCCACATGATGCCGGACGAAAACCTAAATAGACCACTTTAAACATTAACTTACCTACTCCAAAATGCCACAACAATAATTAACATAATTTTGTGTAAATTCAATGTTCCCTTTGAATTGAAGAAATTAACTGTGAAAAATTTAAGAAATTAAAACATAATATAGTTACTATGTATTCATTTTATAATTTTGTATAATAGAAATTTTAATATGTTTACAATGTCGACAATTCGAGTAGTAACTAAAACTATACATTTTCAAAAATACAATACTGACACTTAGAAATACCAGTCTTGGGTCCGTTATTTTATTATTTTCACTGGGACGATATACATTACAAGTCAACCAAATTAAATATAAATGCATAATTTTAAATTCTAGCATTCAGATCAGATTATTCGCCCTAGCATAACATTTAATTTGAAACAATATAGGCAGTATTCTATAAACCGAAAGAAATTAGGGCCTGCTTTCATAAGTTTCAAGTAAATTATATTGGGCTATAGATTATAATCTAAAGTTGCCACATACAACCAATTCACATGTTGCGCGTGTGTAGCATCTGAATAAACAGTACGTCAGTAGTGAGTCGTGACAGGAGGAGGAGCATTTATTTAGAAATTGTGAAACAAGCCCTAAAATCAGAAACTATTCATACAGTATAATAAAAAACGAACATCGAACACAGAGTCAACAAGAATTCTTAATAATACTTTACTCTCTTAAATGTAACTGGATCTTTTGTCATGATAATTTGGTGTCATCTTATTTTCTCCTGAAATATCTTCGGGCAGTCTTCCGGACCACCAATACCTCCCTCCCAAAACGTGGTCAATTTGCCGGCTTCGAGCCTTTTCTCGGGCACTAACACAGCACTGAGGAATTCTTCACTGCTGAGTTCTTGGTACATACTCGCCGCAGCTCTCAAATGCCGTATCAGCCTGAGGGCGAGCCAGCGGTCGCTGTTAGGTCTCGCAATATTCTCACTGTGTTTCAGAGTGTCCTGTATATTCATATATCCGAAATAAAACGGCGCCGCGTAGCCATTTTCTAAATTACGTTTGTATAAATCAAAGTCGTCAAATTTATCTAAGTCTTGAAAATCTTTTTTTATGGGATAACCAAGGTACGGTGATATGATGGTATTTTCAAAATCGAAGTCGTTGTAATATTGAAAGAATCCTCCCAACAGCTCGTAGAGGGACTCCTTGTTATCCGTGTGATATTCTAGGGGCAGGAAAGCAGTGTTCCAGTGGTCAATTTCGTAGGGAGTCGCATTCTGTTGTAGCAAGGTAACGGGCGGTACGATATTCTTTTGTTGTAGATAAAACACAGCCAACAGCGCCATCGCATAGCTCGGCAGCGTTAGTTTTCCGTTAGCTATGTCGTGCACCGAGCCCCAATACTTGAGGATCCTAGCTAACTCTAAGCCTCTTTCGTCTAAATGCAGAAGGTGAGACAATACACGGCTGCTGTTGATGGAGAAAGGACCAGAAAAAGTAATGTCGACAAAAACATTGGTGGGAATGTGTACGCATTTTAGCAGCGGAACGCGAGCCGTCGGCCTTATTTCGAAATGCGTGAATAGATCTGGGTGGTTCTTTAAAATCTCCAGCGCCTCGGCTACTAGAACCTGTGGATTCTCGTTGTGCTCGCCTGGTATGTCCACGTAACAGTCGATATCGCTCGACTGTAGAGCGAGTCCAGTTATGGTCGACCCATATGGCATTACTTTACAGCCTGAAAGAGAAAAGGTTTAATAATTATTTTATCTCTCTTACATATCAAATGATCTTTGTTGCCGTGCATTTATAGCCATCTTATGCGAACAGTATAAGCACTGAAAGAGGACATAAGCCCCATCTACATTAAATAAATTCAGAGTACTTGGGAATAGGATAGAATACAATTGAATTAAATATAACATCTCACCGGGCCAGTGGTCTTCAAACACGCGCTCCAAGTCCCTGGGTACCTGCAAAATGTTGCTAAGCTGCTCATCTGATAGTTTGACGTAGTCAAGCAGCGTCTTCACCTGATGGTCGAAGCTCCCGGTCAGGCACAGTCGCTCCGCGCGTGTTGGCTGCACCACGCATAATGCGCTCACCAACAATATTGCCACTAAAACAGTTAACGCGCTCTTAAAGTACCTGCAGTGTTCATTTTCCAACACCCAGTATTTAATATTGGGAGAACTTATTCATAAATCTTTGAATATTCTCGCCCATAGTTAGCGCGCCGCCACCTATTCAACTAATTCCTCAAGGCTCGAAGAGGGACGATCAGAGGCTAATATGATGAGCAAATTATGTCTGGGTATTACGGAGAGTCCTCTTGTAAATGCCATCCTAACCGCACGCCATATACCTTAATGTGGCGTCAAGAAACAGAACCAAGTGTGTGCCGATTATATGTACATATCAACCTATATTGTATCCATACCTTTATTAGTACTATTAAATACTAAAACAAGAATAGATACTACTAGAAATACAAGGAATGGCGCAGTGAATAAAAGTACACCTACCTAATCATCTAATCTTAAACTTACTTTAATTGGGACATGCATTTGTGTTATAACAATAGCACTTGTGTTATAATAGTAACACGGTTATAAATAGCGATTGCAATACGACGATAACATTAGAAACACAGCTTGTAAGTAATACCTACTTATAACGTAATTGCATTGTCAAATTATAGTCAGAGGATATCGTCTAGTTCTAACAACTTAAGTAGCTATTAGTTTCATAATAGAGTAGGTACTGTTTCTTGGCAGCAAGCTGAAGTCGTCTGCGCATTGCAAACTGCTGCAAACTTCAAAATTCGAAAACTAAATGCGATTTGCAACCAATTTCTATTTTCAAAACTGCTTTTTTTTGTTAATAATGCGCCCAATGACAGTCTTTATCTATATAGTTTTACAGTACCCTGGCAGGAATTTACGCTTTACCATATAGTTTTCATATCGAGTAACTTAAAGTTTACGAATTTTTCTATATTTGGTTGATATAATATATTTACGTAAAAAAATAAGAAAGATTACTACTGACTCCCATTATATTTTAAGTTAACTTGTTAATTAGTGTTTATTATGCGAAGTTTACACGCATCCACTGTTCATGATTTAGTATTTTAGTTCCAAAACGCTCATGAGGCGCTGTTCAAATTTCCATACAATAATTTACTTAAGGCGGTGCCCTGCAATACGGCGGATTAAGAATTTTTAGATTTTTTTTATAAGATTATAAGAAAATAAACATCACATTATTCCACAATATGTTATCGTTACTTTGGCTGTTTATCATTTTTATAATGCAGATATTGTTTCATCATTTTAATTTGCAATGAACGCTATTAGATAAACAACGTAATAAGGAACATTTTGGTCGATTAAAATTTTCAAAACACCCAACATTGTATTTTTAAAGCAATTATTCGTAAATCTTTGCATATTCCCACCCATAATGTACGCAGCAAATGTATGGAACGAATGATCAAGGCCGTTTGCATAAGGGAGGGCCTTAAACAAAACAATTACGTTAACGATACGATAACAAGTGAATCCGTGCTAGGGGTATAGGTCAAGACCGCTATAGGTACATGGTATTGTAGTCGACCCATTTACTCACATAGTTATTTTGACACAAATTCGTTTTTTCATCGGTCGATATTCGTGTGGTACTCTAAACCCAGGATGTAAGATTGTATGAAATCAATATAATGTATTTGATAAAATAGCTCTACAGATCAATTTTGGGCCGACCTGACGGATTAGACATCGCTGATGTTTCTATTGTTTTTTGGTTTATCTATTTGTTCAAATCAAATTTATTTATTTTGCTAAAAACTTGGTTACAGATTATGATGTTAAACAATGTGTATTATGTGGTTACAAGTTTTACCGAACAACGACAGAAGAAGCACTAGACATATTCAAAATATCACTGAAACCATTTTTTTTTCTAGTAATTCAGTCGGAGTGTTTATTAGGGAGAAGGCCACCAGGGTGGACTTGTCTTATTTGGAATCCATTTTAGTCCTTCGTTCAAAAGGTGGTACTTGCTACGTGCTTACATTAGTTTTTCAAACAATTTTGAGAATGGTGAGATTAACGTGGATGATAATTAGTTATTGTATCGTCATCGACTTTTTTGTGCACTAGCTTCAATACTGAAACTATAACTTTCTTTAGAAAAAATCCGTTTTCAAAAGAAGCATTTAAAATACAGCGAAGTAGGTACTAGGGCAAGCTAGCTTTCAAATCGTTTATTATTTTTGTTGTTATTAAATTGCGGAGGCTGAGAAAAGCAAGTGACTTTAGGCCGAACATAAAGTTTTGTTGGAGTTAGAGGTAGCTGTGCCTTAAAGGTCTAGCTAGATTGAACACATTTGGACATTGATAAGGGAGGTTCCAAAACGATTTGATTTCTTAAGTCTGCAAGAGCATAAAGGAATTTGGCTAAATCTTATTCCAATTCTACGTTATAAGAAAACTTAATTTACGTTTTCGCAATTGTAAAATGTAGTTTAGATAAATTTTCATTTATTTAACTACGTTTTCTTTAAAAAGAGTAACTTAAATAGTTTTAACATTAGTCTATTAAAATCTGCAGAAATAACTTACGCAATGAATTTCCCATTAAATTGGTTTTTAAATGCTTGGGCCTGCACTGAACACGCGGACGACTGCGGACTCACAATAGAAATATCATATTTAATTGCTTTAATATATTGTGATGCAACTTAGGGATCCGCAAGAATGCAAGTAATCCGCAGCCAAATAACTCAAAGATTTTATCAACAATAAAAAATATGACTAGGTCTGATATTTACATCCGACATAGATTAGTTTTATTCTACTAGGTATTCGTGTCATAAAGAAAGGAAGAGAGGGAGTACATAAGGTCGGTAACGATGTTGCCACTATATTGTTTTGGGTATTCCCATGTTCATAGCTCTGTGGATCCTGCATTGGGGTGTAGGGGTCCACAAGTGCGTTAGCACTTGGAAGCTTAAGTTTTCCTTTAGTCAACGCCGACAGGTAGCTGCTAATGCGAAACTGGTACCTCTCGGCTTAACGACAACGGGAACCCAAGGGAAATATAGATGGGGAGGAGCAGGAGAAGGTGGGGGAAAGAAATACTTGTTGTCACTATTAGGGACCAAGACTTGACACAAGTTTAATTTAGCTACATGTGGCTTCCATGCGTATTCACAAAATCCAATTGTTTCAGCCTGGATTAATTTAAAAGCATTTTTTCCTGTTATTTAGAAAATTGAATGAGATAGGCATATACTCAATGGCGATGACAGTTCTACGTACTAAACATTTTTCTTTAGAAGAGATATTTACACCTTTACCGTGACGTAACGTGCCACAAAACCTCGGTCGGCTAATAGTGTCTTCCAAATTCCGAGGAGTAATCATTAGAGAACTATGTACATACGGAACACTGATTAATCAAGCTCACGCCATCTTGTCCAGCCTTTTCTATATGACGTCACTGTATTTCTACCGACGACGTGTATAAATTATTTTATCTAAATGTTTGTTTTCACGCTGCAATATATACCGCAACAACAAGTACACTTATAAATAATATATGATACGCAGGTAATATTGGAAAGTTTAAAAGAAACTAAATAAATTACCTAATTTCGTAACTCATTGCCCTCGAGGTCCGTGGGCCCGTGTGACACCGGCGTCGACACGCAGGCCCGTACGCATGTGGTCTCATTTAAAATGATCGAGTTTTGATTATTTAAGATATGCGATAAAAGCGTTTGCCGAATGGGCTTGAGGGGTTTCGTGTAATCGGCAAATAAAAATAATATAGGTACAGATAAATGTTCAAATTTTATGTTGGAAGAATAAGTCACTACATACATATTAATTATCAAAGCTTTCGTTATTTCTAGCGCTCTCTCGCGCGTAAACACAGTTTGGCCAAAATGGCTTTGATATGCCCTTACTAGATTTTTCCAGTGGCCCGAAAAAAATATTTTTTTTAGTTATTTTTATGATGAATCCGTCGCGAAGAGAAAATAATCCTGTGGTTTGAAGTATTTTCTCTAAAAATCTTGGTGCTTTCTAAAATCTATCAATCCTTGTAAATTACCTCCTTGATTTATACTTTCAGCATATGACGTTGTTTCAGGCCGAAACTATAATTTTAGGACAATACTCAACGGCGACAGGACTTGGTCTGTAATCAAGTGGCGTCGATAGTTACTTGGACGTAGTGTTGCCCAAATTCAGTCTTGGTCTTGCAGTCTTGGTCTTGTTCTTGCGTTTTTGCAAGACCAAGACCAAGAACAAGACCGCGTATTTTTAGCAAGACCAAGACCAAGACTGACCGTGCAAGACTTGAGCAAGAACAAGACATAGCCTGCAAGACTCTTGCGTCTTGCAGCTAGGACTTAGCGCTATTTCACTGAGTAGATAGGTGTAACAGTTCGGTGTATAGGTAGGTACGCTTAGGAATTCTATGAGACGCAAAAACTGTATCAAAGAATATGAAAAACTGGACCTATGCGCATTGACTAATACCATAAACATAGCGAATAAAAAATATCTATTAAAATCAAACTGAGTGCATGCATAGCTATGTTTTAACCATCGGCACTTTGATAATGCGGCATCAAAGGTTTTGTACTTACTTCTCAAAGAAATTTGCCGCTTTTCGGAAGTACATGGTTATGATACACGCGCCGGCGGCTTCTTTTGAAATCTAAACAATCGTTGCCGCCACGCCGAAATCATAACATTTGACACTATTTGATTGCCGCCATAGGGCGTAGGTATACTCATGCAAAATAATTTCGAATTTTAAGAGTACCTACAGGTGTTCCAAAGAATAAATAAGTTTCAGAGTGCTTAGAATGAAAATGAATACATTATACTGATCACGCAAGTAGTATTATGATTGGGATAAAATGGTAAGGATAGCCCGACTAGAAATTTAAAAGTGAAAATACAGTCAAGTTATTGTAATTAATTTGTTTTACATGTTTTAGCAAATGTAAGCTTATAAATCATAAATGTTTATTAAGAAACAGTTACTTCCATGGAAAACGACATATAGGTCAGTTGATTTTTCGAATTTCTTATCAAATCTTCAGTTATTTATTAATCTGCTTGATCTTTACTATGGCTATGTTAATTCAAGCTCACAATGTTCCAATTCTAATACGTTTTTCTAAGATTTAAAGTAAACTTTAATAAATAGTAATAGACTAATAGGTAATTGCAAGACTTGCAAGACTCTTGCTGCAAGACCAAGACCAAGACCAAGACTGGGAGCGCAAGACCAAGACCAAGACCAAGATCAGGTGTATTGGCGCAAGACCAAGACCAAGACTGGCTAAGTCTCGTCTTGTTCTTGCATTTGGGCAACACTACTTGGACGTACCAACCAAAGGAATTTAAAAGACTAGTAGTTACGGGTGGGTACTTATTTGGCACATTAATTAATGTTTTAAAAAACTACTGGCATCTTTTACAGCAATTCAAAACGATACCGACAAAAAAATATACTGCCGTCGGTGTAGTCGCTTCGTCAGAACGCCACGTTCCATGAATTGACCTGAACTATTCTGGATAACATTTTTATCTCCGACTGTACATTTATTTTGTTATATAATTTAACTTTCCATCACATCATACTGATTACGGTTAATAGGGGTTTTGTAATATACGATAATGATTAGTAATTAGTAAATGACGTAGTGGTACCTACTTCAAAACTAATACGAGCCGCATCCACGATTATCAACGGTCGTTCAGCATAAAGAAGGCAAAAGATTAAATCGAATGGTATAATATCAGCCCTGTATTACATAAAGATCAGTCGGGGTAAGTGCGCCATAAAATTATCATAGCTGGATTCAATGCAAAATAATTTCTTTTGTGCTGACTTAAGAATGTAATTTTATTAATTTAAGAATATTTGGTATTTTGTGATAACGACCTATAGCCATTCAAGGAAATCAGACAATAATTTAATAATATTTTGCTCAAAGTAAAAAAGATGGTAGTAGGCGCACTTGCCTCCGAAATGGGGTAAGTGCGCCTGTGTAAAACGTCAATATTAAACATTATAAAGAAAACACTCATTTTAGTCCATAGAAAAAGAAGTTTTACCCGCAGTGCTCTTGGATAATTTTGTATAACTCAATATTATAACAAACTATGGCTGTCAAATCAAATTCGGGGCAAGTGCGCCATATATTTGTAAATCAGGGCTTCAAAACATTTTACCCATTTTTTGCTATATTTAGGTATTAATATTAGAGTTTTATGTGCGGGTATGTTGTTATGAAGAAATGGTAGCTTTAATACGAAATGTATTTTATTTCTAAAAACTAAAAAAATATATACAATTATGTAGGAATTAACATTTTGAATGCGTTATAACTTAAAACTTAGAATTTGGCCTTATAACATTTCTTCTTTTGTAAAACGAACCATTTAAAACAAACAAATATCCGATGAATTAACTAATTTACCCTTTTATTCAAGTCGGCACAAAACAAAATACCTTGAGTACAAAAAATGATGCTGTTACATTTTAATAATAATAAGTCATATTAGTAAAACTTATTCTTAAAAAAGGTTGGTAATATATGGTTTAGGGGTAAGTGCGCCATACGACTATTAACTGTGGCGCACTTGCCCTACTCGAATACCTTGAGGTGCATTTTTCGCATTGCTAAAAAACCTTTATTTTAGTATATATAGATAAAATTCGGGCAGGAAGTTAAAAATAAAAGATTTAAACTATGTACTCACCTTACTGGTTTACAGAAATATGTTAAATATCTTGAAATATTTGATGTTATCTTTCACGGGTCATCTCTGTTTACAGGTCTAAATGACACTTAAAAATAAAATGGCGAATAAATCGTATTAAAATGAACAGAGCCCTTTGTGTTTTTTAGTGGAACTGCATTTCAGTTAGACGCATAGATATAAGATTGCGATAATTGTATAACATCAATAGTTTTCGATTTTTTTAGGGCAGGTGCACTTACCCCGTCGGCGCACTTGCCCCACCTGACCTTACTGTCCCACTGCTGGGCACGGGCCTCCTCTACTGCTGAGAGGGATTAGGCCTTAGTCCCATCACGCTGTAGTGTGGATTGGTAGACTTCATACACCCTCAAAATTCCTATAGGAACCTGCGGACATTCGTCTCGGCAGTCCGTTCCACACCCAACTAGGCTATCGCCGCTAACTAATCTGATGGTAAGTGATCAGTAATGCTGGTGATCAATGAAGTCTCATAGTGCCAGTGCTATTACGGCATGCGGTTCATCGCTTTTAGATGGGGCGTATTAGGATTATGTTTTTGAAAATCGCCATGATAGAAATGCATTTTTTTAATTACTTATCTATAAAATGATTTTCATATAACCCCAAAATAACTTCTAAACTATTACTTTTGTTTTCGGAGAAAAAATTTACTACGAATTATTAATACGAATTATACTTCGAATTATAGTGCCGTGCCTGTCCATAAAAAATGGCAACATCACGCCGACAGTGAATTATGGATTTTACTGAATATTGAATATTGGCAGCCGCTTGAGGCAACTTAAACCCTCAATTAAGCGAATTGTTCGTTTTGTTATTAAAAAAATACTTGTATAATTTAGATTGCCTGCGGCTTTGCCCGCGTAAAAAAATATCTGGAAAAATTTTCCAGAGATAAAGTCACCTATAGCCCTTAGTAGTAATGTAGCTTCCAAGCGAAAATAAAAATTCAAAATTGGTTAAGTAGTTAGAGATTAATACGTTTAAAAAACTCTTCAGCTTTATATATTCGTATAGGTTATCATCAAGTGTCATCACACACGCACTCAACCATTCTCTCTCCGAAGGGATAGCTAGAGGCTAGTGCACCCACTTTCATCATGTATATTCGGAATAAACAGAACGAATCCCATGGTAATAGTGAGGGCCGTCGGCATATCGAGTATAAATTACAGACTCCGGGCTGATACTGAGCAGAAGAACCCAATATCGATTTACTCAACTCGGGATTCGAACTGGAGGTCTCCGAGCGAAATTCACTAGTAACTATGCTTAGAGGAAGTCAATAACAAGATAAGGCCCATATTCATACACGTTATTTATTTAAGGACGGAGCATTGATGTGATAATAAGTCTGCTTCTTCGTGCTGACGGCATGGCAGCCTTTGCAGTGCGTAGAGATTGGGTCGTTGCGATTGGCTAATATTGAGATACTATTTGAATCTATTTGGCTGTCAGATAAACAAAGCTGAACAAACAGCAAGCCGTCCTATAAAAAAAGCTGAGAAACAGACTTATTATCACAGCAATGCTCCGTCCTTAGATAAATAACGATATTCGCTACGAGAAATATTTAAAGAAGCAAATATAATGACAGTAGCATCACAATTCATTTTCGCTAACTTAGTGTATGTCCATAAAAATATAGAAAATTTTCCAAAAGTTAGCGATATCCATAGTTTAAATACTAGAAACAAAAATAAATTACTTAATCACAAAACAAGGCTCCAAAAGATCAGCAAGTCTTTTAAGGGTTACTGTATACATTTTTGTAACAAAGTTCCCCCTGAGATCAAATCCTTAAATATTGCGAAATTCGAAGCCACTATTAAGCGCAAGTTGTGTAATAAAGCTTATTACAAGATCTCAGAATACCTTGAGGATATAAATGCCTGGGACTAGGCATTTTTGTGTGATTATCTTTTGAATCATGTCACTTGATCGAGATATATATATATTTTTCTTTCTCTTTATTTGTAATATAACTGTAAGCGGCTTGGGTATGAATTACTCTCTAACTGTCTGTACCTGCGGCGGCGTCGTGTGACGGGTCGGCCACTTCCCTACAATATGGTTGAGGAGGCCGATGGCTGGCACATGCGTCATACTCGTGAACGGTGCTGCTTGTGTGGACTGTTCTGCCCATTTCGCTTACATTTCTAATTTCTAATTGCTAAAGGTGCTGGGAGGCAATAATTATAAGGATAATAGAGAAATTTCATGATTCCTGAGAGGGTTGTGCAGTCATATAAAAATTTATATTAATTTATTCCTTATTTCACGAGCCTATAAGTGAACTGCTCTAAACTTTTCTTTTTCTCCTCACTTTATCATGTACCGCAAGTCTACCCCAAAACTGATTGAAAAGAGCAACACCAGAGTTTCTTGCACGTTCTTCTCTGGTGAAAACTGCTTTCCGAACTGGTGGTAGAGTTAATATTGACGGAATCTAAATAATGTATAACATTTTACTGATTCAAATAAATCATTTCATTTCAACGTCTATGAATAAGGGGGATAGTGTTTGAGCACCTTTGCATAGATAGCATATAACGGCCAAAGATAAGTTAGACACACGATCATAAAACAAATTTAAATAAATTTGTATTTATTAATATTAAAACATAAGCTTTGTTAGAATATGTTACATTTAAGTATTTAAAAATGTAATAAATAACAATATAAACACCATTTTGAAATATTATAGCTTAGTAAGTACTTGATATCTGTGGCTCACTAGTGCGATTATTAACCGCTGTTAATTCAGTGCGTTATCAGCTTACGATTAGGTTTCATAATTCGTTTCCTTAACTACAATTCAATACTCGAAATAACTTATTTACACACAAAAAAACCTCTTTGCACGTATATGTTTTTCCGCTCTTTTTGCACAATTTACCACATCAGATTACTTATTTACTCGCCTTGTACGGCGACTAGGAAACTGTTTATGTATTGTCATAGTTTTAAAAACATATTTAAAAACTATTCTTATACTACAGGCGGACCTTTTACTCATACCACATTCCACAGCAGTATGTTACATAAATTAAACAATTTTTTACCTTTTCCTCTTAGGAAAAGAATCAACATCCAACAAACCAGCTTTAAAGAGATCTTTGATATTCTTTTTCAATAATTGTTTATTATTTTTCACTACCCGATTGCGGTTACTATGTTGCGGAACAGACGGGGATGGCTCGAGGGGTCTATGTGGGTCTTCTGTGAGTAATTTCCTCAGAAAATCCTTGCTGTCCACTCTATCGTACAAATTTGCTGCGAATTTGAAATGACCTACAATCTTGACAGCGAGCCGGGGGTACACCGCCACGGTGCAATTCCTATTGTGTTCAAAAGTGTCTTGAATGCACATGAAAGTGTCCACCCTCAAGGCCTTGCAGGCGCGGGAGGCGACGAGCGTTTTATACAAGTCGAAGCCTTGCGGAATGTTTTTGAGGCAGCTAAATGACTTCCGCTTGAGTCGAAACCCAATGTAAGGCGAGATCATATCGTCAGTGTAATTGAATGTACTGTAATACTTGAAGAAGTCTCCCAGCAGTTCGTAGATGTTGGCTTCACACTCTGATGGATGTTGATACTTTTCATTAAATGCCGTGTTCCAACCATTAACCATGTGCTTCGGAACGCCCTTTTGCAACACAGAAATAGCTGGCAGTATGCCTTTCAGTTGTAAAAAGAAAACGACTAGCATTGTCAAAGCATAGTTGGGCATTAGATTTGTTCCAGTAAAATCATATACCTTGGACCAATATTTCACTAGTATTGCTAGCTTAATCGCCCTATCGTCTAAATGCAGTAAGTACGCCAGGAGTTCACTATTCCTCACTCCTGCAGGGCCAGAGAAACTGATGTCTGTATTGCAATTTGTTGGCAAGTGGAGTAGCTTCACAATGGGTACTTTGGCGGCAGTGATTGCGAACACCTTTCTGAACAGATGAGGACTACGTTTGAATATTTCTCTAGCCTTAATCACACAGTCTTTTGGAGGCTGACTAGTTCCAGTGTCTATGTAACAGTCTATGTCGCTTGTCTTTATTCCCAGGCCGATGACTATCGAACCAAATCGTGGATTAAGCAATCTGGAAATAAAGTTAAATTAGGAATTAGAGCCAGCGTAAATAAATAAATGAAATAAACTTAGACCATGGGGTGCAGACATATTGAAATCAGTTTCTTAATATACATTGGGTGCATCGCTCGCGCCGCATGTGCGACGCAATAGAGAAGCGAAGAGAAAAGAGACACCAGAAGGAGATCTAGAATTCTCAGAATTTCCACAACGTCTGACTGCAGGCCTGTCAAGTTTATTTAGTAAAGTAAAAAGTTGATTGTCATAGGATATAATCACATGCAAGTTATTAATTATTATGTGTCCAAACATGTGATCATCACAAGTATATGCTTGCAATAATTATGTGCAGTCTTGACTCCAAGTGGACAAGAAACTTTCTATCTATATGTGATTGAACAAGAAGATGTGCACACCAAAATGTGATGCTAGATTGGATGTGTTTGTAACACCATTTAAGCAATAAGGGGCTACTAAAGGTTAGGAGTTTAAAAAATATAATAATTTTAGAGCACAACCTGATGTATTAGATAGTCAACTATCATATAATGAAGCTCTGTTCTATTTTCATAACCAAATTACCAATTGTTTAATAATTTATGGAAAATGGAGAAAGATTATCGCTCAATATTCAGCACAACTATACTGGCCTGCCTAGTTGGTATAATTAAATAGATATTAGAAGAAAAATGTACCTCGCCAAATGGGTCTCAGTTGATCGTCAGATCATCTAACAGAGTTGTGAGATTTTGCACTTGCCATCGTGTCAGCCTTATCGTTTGTAGTATTCTGTTGAATTGAGTATCAAAATCTCCATCATAGCATAATTTAGATGCATCCAAAATATCTAAAATATAAGCCAAATCTTTAGTTTGATTAGATGTATAAGCAGCGTGCCATCTGTTGTGGAATTGCAGCCTGCGCAGTAACTTATCATTATTAGTTACAGAATATATATTGGTAACAAACAATTTGTAAATTACAAGTTTTGGGTGGTGTTGCTTCTGCTTGTGAGTATATTATATATTTTCCATCATACTTGCAACTAAATACTTGTCTCCTGATTTACTTGTGAGTTGAATGCGATAAAGTTATTAAAATTATTTAACAAATAGGAAACTGATACAAAATTCAACTGCTGGACAGCCTAAGGTAATATTAACCATGGTTCATTATTTTATTTAATAAACTGCTATTAATAAAAAGGGCTTGAAAACAACAGCGGATAAAATGATCTTGTAATATTTCAGGTACCTACACATTCTCATTTCTAAATTAAACTAATTACAGAATCCTAAAATTACAACTTGTGAAATATTATTATGCAATATTTAATTACACCAGGTATAGGAAAAGATTTTCACAATAAATTTATGGATAATCGAGACCATACAGCTTAAGAATCATTTTTTCATCTTAATTTAATAGAAATCCTAATATAACCTTCCTTCAACAAAAATCTCACATGGTTTAGAAAAACATAGTTCCTCGGGCCTTGTATCCTTTCATAAATCCCACAAGTTTATAAATTCAGATTATAGATGACTTATTAAAGCTTAGATGAAAACATACCCATATTCTATCTTTTAATAATGCTTATGTTTATAAAAAGCCATACGCACTGATTCACATCAAATGTTTAAGTTTCAATAACCTCCTGTGCAGGTCGCTTATGTGGAAATAAATTACATATAATTTATTATATTAGTAAATATTTTCTGCATACCTGCTGAACCCATTTCTGGAAAAACAGTCTTATTTATTTTTTATTTTGTACGCTCTACGTTTCGTTACATGAATTGTCAAGTAAGAAAATTGTTTTGACAAGACTGTCATTTGAAAGGGACAACTGTGTATCACAGTTACCAGATTAAAATTATAAAAATACAGCGTTCCAATTTCGAATTATACAATAAAAAAATTACATACAATGATACAACACAAACAAAATAAATAAAAGAAAGTTTCATTCATTCATTACACAATAAATTATCCTTTAAATGCCGACTAATTGCTGGCTATGGTATCGTTTTTCATTTGCGGTCGGTCTCAATATCTTATTGACAGATTACAAATAATCAGGTTAGATTTCAACAGGCCGGCATATTATGTTGCCTGTAGAGGGGTAATCATCTTTCGTCAGTCGATATTCTATTGGACCCCACTCCACTTACCATGAGATGCAGTGGAGTAACTTTGTCGTGTCCGCATAAAAAGAAATGCACTCATAGAGTACGT
>NW_023593723.1:0-18176 GCF_014839805.1 Manduca sexta
TTAATAAATAGGCCTTCGGTAATTACAGTTTTGACACTTTAATCTTTATATCAAATAATTTAAGTTACGTTAAGTTAGCTAATTACAGATGACAGAAAGGTTCCGCTAAAATTACGATTCCTAATACTGTTCGTGGGTTAAATGAATATGCTGATATATTTATAATACACATATATACAGGATAATTTTGACATTGTCTTACTAAATGAAACTACATACGTATTTTCTTGAAATGAACACTTGAGAATAACTTACTTAAACCGTAGTTGTAAAATAAAAAAATGTAAGTATCGAACAAAATAATGTAAAAAATATATTTTAATTGACACCTTCTAACGCTCTACTGCTACTTTAAGAAAATTTGTCGCAGTAGCAACATCACTCTCACGTTCAGAAATACACCCAAGCATACACAATATTCGCACTTAAGTACAAAATTATAAAAAAACGTAAAATTGAGACTTTTATGAAAATATTCGTTATACATACATGTTTTTAGCACATGTAAAAACGAAGTGGTATTATTTATAATCAGAATGTCAAAATGAGCATTTAATTAATTACCCTGTCAATAATTTGTAAACATCATATTAATATTTCAGAGAAGCCAAATAAACAAATGGCGTAAATTGTCAATTAAAACCTTTTTCTTTCTTGATTCGCAATTAGGTCACTATGCGCGCGGGCTGTGCTATTGTTCGCTTGTCCCCCATTCTCGTGCTTCTAGTTAGCCCTGTTAGGTGCACTGGATGCATTACCTAACTTTCTTTCGTTTAACAGCCGTCAGTGACGAGTATCTCCCATGTTGTGCCACTTCAATTATCTTCCTAGCTGTTTGTCAGTACCATAGCTCGACTTTAGACCTATAGTCTGATGCCTGGATGTGACCTTTGTGTGTTTCGTAACGCGTAACTTAGTAAAATAATGAGAGAAAAGAGGAGTATATAATATATATTTTAATGGTTATTGACCTGTATTTTTTGTACAACAAAGGTTTTGTATTAACAAGGCTACGGTTGCGGACCAAGAGCTAAGTTAATTTAGTTAACCTTAACTCGCATAGCTGCGATATTGTTTCATACTTTTGTGCGCATCACTATCTATGACAACTAAGACATGTACTGCAATTTTCTCAGCTATGCGGGCTATGCTAAACTAGTCTGAATTCCAGTCTGTGTCCGGAATTTATTAATCCCGCCCCAAACTTCGTCAGACTCAAACTTCACAAAACCTAAAGCGTTGTAAGATTGTATAGAGCGGACAGTGTTATACAAAAATTATTCGCTAATGCGATAGTTACTCAATGTGCAGTGAAATAGCAAAACATTAATATTTTATCGTATCATGATTTCCATGATTTTAATGCGGATATATTTTCTGTATATTTGTCATATTTGTATTAATATCTAAGGACGCTGTGACGTCTTGTCACACGGATATTTTAAATAAGACAACGACTTATTACCAATTGGTATAAAGTTTTGGAGCACACATTTGGCCCTGATGTCCAGTCTATAACTAACTATACTGTTTAATGTCTTACGAAACTTAAACTTAAATGACATAAGACTTAAACAAAAATCAATACGCGAACAAACACAACCGTCCCTATAAACACACCCCTAAAAAACAAAGACACAAATCCCTTCAAGGGATGGTCTAAATCAAATCAATTTGGCTGGCTAAGTGGCATACCTGATACGGAACCGTGCAAATAAATCAATTCGGAACCGCATGGGGTGTCCACCACGTCTGGGGATCCCTAAATCTAGCAGGCCCGTCGGTAAATCATAGTTATTGTTAAACAGTAGTGTTGGACACTGTATTTAGTTTTGTTCAGACCCGCGTAAATTTGAGTGCAATTAGAGGATAATTTAATTGCTTCTTGGTTAGTATTGGTTAGGTTAATAGTTTTAGTGTTTGGTGATTTGTATTAGAAATACTTACCTGAGGAATTATTCTTATCTTACTATCATAATAATACGGCAAAAGGTTGCGAAAATGTTTTCAAATCCTTGTATATTTGTGAGAAGTAAACGCAGTAATAAATGAAAGGGACCTGAATTAATAGGCTACATTTTATTTTGGTAATTTAGTCCTAAGAGAAATAATTTAAAAAAATTGAATTTGTATATAACGCGGATGGCCACGTTAAAAGAAAACACAAACAAAATGGGAATGACATATTACCGATTGACTGATTTTTAGGTTTTTAACATTCCCATACATTTTGTTTAACGTTAGCGATTGTAAGAAGGTATCTACTATCTTGGCTTCGGTCCCACCAGTATTGACGCGAAACGCACACAAATGAAGACTTTATTTACTGTTACTTAAAGAACAATTAAAAAATGAGATAAATTGCGGCTTTCATGTGCGATGCGTTTACAAACTAATTTGTATATTCTCTATAGCTCTTGTCCGGACATGCAGGCCGTAACGGTTTGCATTTGTGTTCATTATGCAGGGAAGATGTCGCAGGCTGGTTCGCTTGGCTCACAAATTCGACCTTGACTATATCTGATATTATCAGCCCGCGACTCATTAATGGTAAATTTAGACTCAACAACATTCAAAAATATTTTGCAAGAAATTCCGCATTTACACAAGCGGAAATATATCAATATTAACGTACTGGTGTTTGGTGTCTCATATGTGAGAGTCTGTCTGGGTACCACCGCAATGTATATTTTTGCCGCCAAGCAGCAGTGTGCAGTCACTGTTATGTGCCGGTTTGAAGGACATTGTAGCCAATGTAACTGGACATAATAAGACTTAACATCTCATGTCTTAAGATGGCGGAGCGCTGTGGAATGCCAAACAATACTTTGTAATTCAAGGTGTAGGCTGGTGTTTCTACTGTTTATGAGCGGTCGTATCGGTTATCATCGGCGAACGGCAAGCTCGACTCGTCATTGAAAGCAATCAACAAATACATTTACGACTTATCATAATTTATATCTGCTAACATTGTGTCAAAAATCATCCATGAGCAACAAAAATTTTCGCCAATAATTCCGGTTTCAGTTTTCTTATTTATTTAAGTATGATTTTGTAGTTAAGTGCGAATATGGTGTGTATATAAGTGTATTTCTGACTGAAAGTATGATGTTTCTTCTCCGACAAATTCTCTTCATGTAGTAGTGGTATTGGGCATGTAAAGTTAATATTAGGTACTCTTAATTTATATTTATTTTTATCGAAGCTAACATTTCTTTACCTCTTTGGTTAGAGTAACTTATGTTAAAGAGATAAGTATATGGTTGCCTTTATTCATGCAATGTCAAAATGATCCTGTATATTACGGGAATTTTAAATTAGGGATAAAATTAATTGAAAAAGGACAAAGTAAACCAAAGTAGGCAGTTTGGGAGACAAGTGTAGTTAAAAATACTAGCCTAGATTACCTACCAGCCTTTCATTAGCTACCTTTAATTATTTTAAAGTTATTTCTATACAAATCATATTAGTTATAAATAAAGGAGATACCTGGACTTGCACGACACAAATAAAAAAAAATTAAATAAAAGAGCTAATTTATGACCAAATAAACAGTGAACAGCGCACGCGCATTTACAAATAATTTTCATAACTTTTCTCATTTTCTGTCGGTTCAATTTAATATTATAAAGACAAACAACAAAACGATTGGTCACTGGTCTTCTTCTAAGTCAGCTATACTCTAAGTGTGTTCCGCGGAACCCTAGGGTTCCGTGATACCTCTGTCGGGGTTCCGCAAGAATTTAGAAAAAAAAAATCAAAACACCTCTCTCAATAATAATTAGTAACTGTGACATTGTACTTTTATTATGCTGATTAATAAAAAATACACTTATAAAAACAATTGTTTTATTGTAGGGTTCCATCAAGTATTTTGCTTCCCAAAAGGGTTCCGTCACTTAAAAAGTTTGAGAACCACTGTTCTAAGTGTTATGTCAATGAGAGATATATTTACTAAATTCCAAATGAACATTATAAAAGTAATGGGGGCTCATGTACAGCAATTGATATCTTGCGGCTAATGATGATTAAAAAAATATCATTATAATTATAAAGGTACATATAAGACATTTATGAAAAGAAACTCAAAAAGAAAGTCAAAATCACTATTTCACCCTTCCAAAAATTTGACACCTTTAAGTACACCTACACCGAGCAAGAGGAGTTTTTGTTAGTCTGATGTCACAGTCAATTATAATTTTCCGTCATCAAATTGACTGTCCTAAAGTTATTACCTCACCCCTCACATAAGACATTTTATCATTCATTTCCAATATGTGGTGAGATTGTTGGTCATTGTGTGCAGACAATATCCAAGTCGTCGTATCAAGGTAATCAGTTACCTTATAATAATAGAATATATTAACTCCTCAACTTACATTTAAGGGTTCGCGACACTTCATTAACTTCTTAATAATATTTAAGCGTCGCGCAAAACGATTATTCCGGACGGAAATTTATTATAAAATTTATTTTTTGTGTTATAAGATTTGCCATATAAGTAGTGTCATAAAGTGACGAGTGCATTGCTTTGTAGTTCAAAGTTTAGCATCTTGTATGTACATATTTCAAGTACTCGATACGTTCTCCTTCACATTATGTACTCTCCTAATACAAACGAAGTCGCGTGCGGCGGCTAGTTGGATAAAATTACAAACGGCAAGCCGTAAATAAGGGTAATTCGGTTTATATTGTGTTAGTAGCCGTTTTATTGCGCCATGAATGTTTCAGGGGTGGGCACAACTTGGCAAAATTTGATTTATGACCGCCCCTCCCGCCGTGCTACCTTCGAGAACTTTCTAAGACCCAGATGCCACTCGCGCTTTAAAGATATTACAAAATGTACTTTAATGTGAAAAGACTTAAGTAGCTAATTAACAATTGTTTTATGTAACGGTATATGCAATTTGTCTGTCTAGTGGAAGTGAGTGTCGCGTTGTAACACCGTGATGGGGTTGAAAACCTAGGATTATTAGACTCATACGTGCAATTTGTCTGTCAGCTGTGGCAGTTAGCAACCGACATTAGAGTTAACAAAGTTGCCGTTGTCAAAGGAAGTATTAAATGACAAATACGTGGAATTATCCATTTTGGCCACAGGTTCTCAAACTTATTTTGTCTACTGCTATATTGTAGAATCAGTTAGTTTCTATAACTCTCATGAGATAACATTATTTTAATTACATCTAGAGACGTATTAATAAATCAATATCATCTTTGAGTAAGGTTTTAAGTAGATATTTAATGTATTGAACTATTTTATAAACAAAGCTTAAGTTGCCATTCAAAATCTAGTTCTAAACTAAGTTGGGGCAATTAAACTAAATTCAGTTTTTAAGAAATATTCAAGATATTAAGATATCATTTGAGGTGTTGATATTTTTTTATTACATAGCGACGATCTTAAATGCTGTGTAATTTGACAGCGTCTCAGTTGACATCGCATTTGAGAGAGAAACTGTGCTGCATCTATTAATATGGCCTCTAATGTCATATACCTAAGGCTCTTTTTTCTTTGTTACTCATTAGGTAAGAAGTGAGGTAACCATGCGTAGTAATGAAAGGCTTTGTCGTCCACTTTGAGACACTGGTTTATCTTATAGGCCGATTTCCTAAGTAGGTGGGTCATATATATTTATCAAAGTTTTAGATTTGATTTATGTAGAATTATAACTTATTTCTGCAAGGCTCGGGTTACTATGGAAAGAAATGAGTTTTTAAAATTGTAATGTAGTTTTACTTACACTTTTTTAATAAAATAAAATGCTTTATTTATCACGAAGGCGGACATAGCGCTTATGATAAGTCAAGGTACAACTGAATTATGTTAACTCTACCTATAATATCTAGCACAAATTTGCACTGAGCTCTAATCACAAGTTCGTCTGTATCTTAATGCTCATATTAGTACCAATAACTACGAAAACCTGATATTTGGATGCGTTCATTTGTTCAAAAATTATCACGAAACAAACTCTCAACATCGATTTTAATAATTAAGCTTTAACTGTCATTTTTAATACAAAATAAAAAACTAATCAAAACTCCCCCATCTGGCGAACGCAAACCTTGCAATACAAACATCGGCATATCCAATTAGCCCGTACTAACATCTAGATTAGTCAAATATTGTGTATGTAACAATACCTCGGATCTCCATATATTGGATATCAGGGGCCTCGGCTAAGGGCGCCGGCCGCCCGCGGGCTTCGCAAACTGCGCGCAATATCGCTCGCAAATACAGCGAAAATGTTTGAGTCTGCATCGAAACGCATGCCCAAATGCGAAGAAGTTATGTTATATTTGTTCTAAGTATTTGTGGCCCTGCCTGACAGCCGAGAGGCATAATTAGAATATGGGCCATAAGGCCTACCTTAGCCACAAAATTCTATCCTAATCCGTTTAGCCGTGTCTGTATTAATTCTTATTTTTAATATTACTAAAAGTGAGACTATATAGTCCTACATATCATATATGATACCTAAAAATCATATGAAATACATGATCTAATATAATCTCATACATATGCATGGATTGGTTTAGTTTTGTAGCACAATACGTAAATAAATGATAGTTGGTATTAGATTTTAATATCTTAACAAGAGCTGAAGTCACTGTTTTTGTGGTGTGAAATGTACTTAGTAAGTTCAAGCCACAATCTTCTGTTCTCTCAAGGCCTTAATTTAATAAACTTTATTGCACAGTTTAAAAGTTATTTAGATTTGTGTATTTTTTTTTTATTGAAAGTCGAACTTCCACTTTAATTTCGTAATTAAAGATGTATTTGAAGCCACTAATTGCATCAGCCTACCCCTTATTGGACAAAAAGGTGATTACGTGAGTATACAACTTACGTTTTTTTGTGACTGTTGATTTATTGTTTTTATTTTTTTACGTATTTTGTGTATTTATTTTGGTAAATATTATAAGCTATTACATAAACGGAACAAATTTCGTCAATTCGAATACATTTTTAGGCATGATGCCTCTGTACTACTCTAACAAAATTTTGAAGGTCAATTCAAAACACAAAGGCAAATTTTTAAAATAGGTTTAAGAGAGAAACTCTCGTGAAATTTTTAATTTAGACCCATTTGAATTTTGAAGAAAATTATACAATTATTTTTTTATATATATGATTATATCTCTGATTTTTAGCAACACTAAATCTAACTTTTATGGTCATTAAAAAGGTTAACTATTACTCTAATTTGAGTAAAATATCACCACTGTAACAGTGTAGGTTTAATAACGAAGTTTAGTGTTAATTGAATAAAAAATGAATTATAATCTAAGTACCTTTATAACTATGCAATTTTGGGCTAATCAATGCACATTGAGGTCCCCTGTAACCTGTTTTAGTTGGACACTATCGTATCATACCCTGTATATAAGGTAAATATACAGTTTAACACAAGTCTAAGGTTTAACTACTGGACATAATAAGACTTAACATCTCATGTTAAGTCTTATTATGCTGAATGTCAAAAGCTGAATGCTGATGCAGCGGAGCGCGAAGCGGGTGCATACGCGGGTGCAGCTCGGGTGCACGTTGGCCAGCTGACCGCACGTCAAGTGCGTGCTACCCTAAGCCGCATCCAGCCTAAACATTCTGTAGGCCCTGACGGTATACCGCCTTATATTGTTAAGGACTGTAGTAAGATCTTTGAAGAACCACTATTGCACATCTTTAATTTATGTTTAAGAGAAAGTAGGTATCCCGATAATTGGAAAATCACTCGAGTTATTTCGGTTCCGAAAGGAGGCTCAAAATCAGATGTTAGTGAATATCGACCAGTAGCAGTGCTGTCTGCATTTGCCAAGATATTTGAAACGGTTTTGTACACTAGTATATTGACATAAGTGGACAACCGATTGACTAATACACAACATGGCTTTCGGCCGGGTAGGAGTACAGGGACTAACCTATTGTCATTCATATCTTATCTAACTCCAGTCCTTGATGCTGGAAGACAAGTTGATGCCGCGTACTTCGACTTTAGAAAGGCATTTGACACAGTTGATAATGACATTTTACTCAGAAAGTTCGCTTCGATAGGCTTTACTCCTCATCTTTTGAAATTCTTCGCTAATTACCTTGGCGATCGCAGACAGTATGTTGAATATGCCGGTTATGAATCTTGCCTATACCTCACTTTATCAGGTGTGAGTCAAGGAAGTACACTAGGACCATTAGAATTCATTATCATGGTTAAAGATCTCCCATCAATCATCGTAGAGTCGGAATGTCTTTTGTTTGCTGACGACCTCAAGATATTTCGGTCCATAGCTGATACATCTGATTCTGAGCGTCTCCAACGAGATATTGATAGAGTTGTGCAGTGGAGTAAGAGCAACAAGCTGTATTTCAATGTGGTCAAATGCAGTGTGATTAGCTATAGCCGTGCACGAGCACCACTCAACTATCAGTACAGGATGGATGCCGTGATCATACCGCGAGTTATTTCTTTACGGGATTTAGGAATCCAGATGGTAGCAGAATTTACCTTTCGTAATCACATTATTGACATCTGTAAGAAGGCTTTTCGTAAACTAGGATTTATTTTGAGACACTGCAATAATATTTTTGGTACTCTAGTAATCAAAATTCTATTTAATGCGTTAGTTCGAAGTCAGCTCGAAACTATCGCTATAATATGGAATCCTCATGAAACAAAATATACACTCATGGTGGAAAAAAATACAAAATAAATTCACTCGCTTTCTATATAATAAGCAATATGGTGTGTACCCTTATCATCCTTTGATGTACCCCAGCCTGTTTGTGATAGGTATGGTTGGTTACTGCAAGCTGGAAGTGAGGAGGGATGTTGGGCTTGTCAAATTAATATTTAAAGTGTGGCGCGGGTGGGTACACCTGCCGGAGGTGCTCTCCGCGCTACAGCTGTGCGTGCCGAGCGGCCGCGTCAGCACTCGGGGCCACCTACCACTGTTCCGCTTTCAAACACCGCGAACAAATATTCTAAGGTTTGCGCCCTTGTCACGGGCCATACGATTGCTTAATACTATATCTCAGAACTTGGATATATTTATATGTAACCTGTCAGAATTCACTGAAATGGTTCATAAATGTATTGAAATAAATTGTTAATATTAAATCTGTATAACATCGCATTAGTTTCAACTGTTATGGTGTTATAATATACTTAGTCTGGCCATAAATACTGTTACACTTAATTATAAAAAAATATTACATTTGAATTTCGAATCTGTCATTTTTATACGATTGTTCATTGTGTTTTCTCATTTTGGCGCCAATACATTGTAAAATATTTTGCGATATTAAAATGGTGTGGGGTGATAAAGAGAACCGAATCGCTGTGATAGCATTACACAAAGTAGGTATGGAGCCAAATGCAATTTTTAAAACTCTCCATACACTTGGTATTAGTAAAATGTTTGTGTACCGGGCTATTAATAGGTACAATGAGACCTCCTCTGTTTGTGACAGAAAAGATCTGGCCGTCCACGTAGTGTTCGTACGAAAAAGGTGGTCAAAGCAGTAAGGGAAAGAATTCGAAGAAATCCTGTCCGAAAGCAAAAGATTTTATCTCGGGAAATGAAGATAGCACCTAGAACCATGTCGCGTATTTTAAAAGATGACTTAGGACTTGCAGCCTATAAGAGACGCACTGGCCATTTCTTAACTGATAATTTAAAGAAGAATAGGGTGGTAAAATCGAAACAACTACTGAAGCGGTACGCAAAGGGAGGTCACAGAAAAATTTTGTTTACGGATGAGAAAATTTTTACAATTGAGCAACATTTTAACAAACAAAATGACCGTATTTATGCTCAAAGCTCTAAGGAAGCTTCCCAATTAGTCGACAGAGTGCAACGTGGACATTATCCGACTTCAGTGATGGTTTGGTGGGGTGTTAGCTATGAAGGAGTGACTGAGCCATATTTTTGTGAAAAAGGTATCAAAACATCGGCACAAGTGTATCAAGATACCATTCTTGAGAAGGTAGTTAAGCCCCTTAACATCACCATGTTCAATAACCAAGTATGGTCCTTCCAGCAAGACTCGGCGCCGGGTCATAAAGCTCGGTCCACGCAGTCTTGGTTGGAATCGAACGTTTCGGACTTCATCAGAGCTGAAGACTGGCCGTCGTCTAGTCCCGATCTTAATCCGCTGGATTATGATTTGTGGTCAGTTTTAGAGAGTACAGCTTGCTCTAAACGCCATGATAATTTGGAGTCCCTAAAACAATCTATACGATTGGCAGTGAAGAATTTTCCCATGGAATGGGTGCGTGCTTCTATTGATAACTGGCCTCATCGTTTAAAGGACTGTATTGCAGCCAATGGAGACCACTTCGAATAAGCTTTTTATATTTTTAATTGTTTTATATTTATGTATTAAACTGACACACTGTAAAAGTAATAAATGTTATTTGCAGTTAACAATTTTCTTTTTTCTTTATTACAATATTTATGGCAAGACTAGGTATGTATAAATAAAAAAAAAAAAAAATGTCTCGGGATGGCGAGCGCAGTAGAATATCAAACACTACTTTGTAATTCAAGGTGATGGATGGTGTTTCTGCTATTTACGGACGGTCATCGCTTACCATATGGCAAATAACAAGCTCGTCTCGTCATTCAAAGAAATAAAAAATAACAATCAAACAAAAAATAAAAACTATGACTGACGTCATGTTTAATGAGTCACCAATATTATGTCGGCTTGTGTTGCGGCTGACTTGGAACGAGATTATGGACATGTTTTACTGAATTAATACAGTAAACAATATTGCATTCTTGTTCTGTGAGCATTAATGTCAACTGTAAACACTAGATGGCGATAGTAGAGCGTTTAGCTATCATTTCTGTGTAAATGCACACAATGTAGATAGGGAAATTATTAAAAGGCACAGTGAATTGATTTTCTTTAGAGCATTAATATCAAATTTTTATTAAAAAGAAAGCGACGATAGCTATTTGGGAATGAAACGGACTATCACGGCTCAAGGCCACAGCTAGCGGGTTCAAAATTAAAGATCACTGACTTATCCAACTGTTGTCGCTCGCTTTAACGATGACGGAAACACCGCGAGAAAACTATCACATCTAAGAAATCTCTGTAAGAATTTAGAATGTTTGTGGAGTCTGCTAACCGCCATTTTCGATATACCACCTCAATATATTTTGTTTGTTTTTTAAACTGACCATACGTTTGTTATTTGGCAATGCCGACTTATACAAACGGGACTTTCGGGTGAACGTTTTAGTAACTCGTAACCAGCTCTGGATCTTGAATTTTTTCGAGGCTTGGCAAAATCTGGATAATGCCGTCTCCACCCACCTATATTCTTACCTTTGTCATCATCATCATTCTGCGCCCAGCGGGAAATAACTTTAGTATTGAATGTACTGGATGTCTCAGTAGTCAAAGTTGCGTTAATGATGAGTAGTTATGTATTCGTCGTTCAAGTATGAATTTGGCGCCCTCTGAATTCCCCGCCCGGGGCATGGGCCCCGGCTAGCCCCCTGGATCCGGGGCTGCTCGTAACCCTTGAAAAATTAAGCGACCACGCTCAGGGAAACCCACCTAACGTTTTACGTTTTTTGTTACGAACCGGCTCAGGACGGTCACTGGGAGAGGATGAGACATCATCGATAATGATCACGCGTGGACGTAGCGATCTACAATCTAACTATTACCGTTTTCGTCGGCACGCGGGCCGGAAATATGAGACCCCAATAGATTTTTCGATCTATCTTAAAAATGGACCAATCGGAACAAAGTTTCTTTGACATGTTTACAAATGACGTATTCTGATTGGTTCTTGGAATCAGATTGAAGATTGAGATTGGGATCGATTATTGTAAATGGCCTTAAGACGTTAGAAAAGCGTGGAGGACTTCACCTGTACTTTCAGTAGGAGCGATGGCCCGTGACCAACGTAGTCTATATTATTTATTTCATTTACATATGGTCATAACATGGGTTACCGGAAAAATGCAATGCAGTGTTATCCATTCATTAATTGGTGAAGATTTTTAACTAGCATCGGACTATATTTATTTCGTTAAATTACCACTTATAGATCGGTAATATTAAAAAAAAACAGAGATACCTAATCTAAAGGCTGTTTATTATTAGATTAGCGAAACAAAGTGTTCGTCCGTTTATTAACACATTTCAAATTAACAATAATATACTTAGTCAATGACAAAACTAATAGGTCTGTGACAAAGCCTTTGAAGTTTAATTTCAGTCGAAGTACAGAAACAAATAATTACTACCTCATGTATTATTCATTAGGTAATTATGTTTTAACCCAATGTTACAAAGTTACAGCAACCGCGAATGAGTGTCAGTAGTCTTAACTAACGCGAAGCTTTGGACGGCAGATCTTATGGATCTAAGTATATTACCCGATTACTGATGGTGGCCAAGGGCGTCGCCAAAGGGGTCAAGGTCAAGTCACCTGCCCCTCCGTCCGAGGTTCTAAAACTCGAATGAATTCACCAATTCCATTCCTAATATTCCGTATGCTCACTCCCTTGAACTTGCCCTCCCCTGGGCCATCGGCTGGCGACGCTCGTGATGGTGGACAAGGTTTTTACGTTGGGCCTGTTGAAAGTGCGACGTTGGGCGGTAAGGTACCTTAGGTACCGGTCAATGTACCTTATTTAAAGCGCAGTAGAATCACAATTGAAATAAAACCATTTTTACGGATTGCCAGACTTCAAGACTCTGAGCTCACTCCGCGAAAATCGGATCGTCAAAATCTAAAATTTAAAATATTGTATTGTAAAAACGTAGGTAGATATTGTAACTGACATTTCGGATGACCAACAGTTCACCCCCGTGACGACGGAGGCTGTAAAGCCGAAACGTCGGAAAAAAAAAATACAAGAAACTACGATAAAATCTTAAATATAGTTTTATTTGAATGTCTAATATTCGCGTAAACATAAGAAATACAAAATCAGAATGTTCTCTAAAGAAGAAAAAGGGGGGATATTATGATATACTGGCTATCTCTGCAACTCTCAAACAGCTAAGCCCGTGAAACACGACGCAGTTACTTCCAGTATACACATCCAGTACTGACAAGACAGTCCTGCATAACTGTAGCGATCACGAAACTTATAGACTCTATTTATACAAAGAATAATTGTCATTTAAGCTCTGATGAAACACTTATAAACGACGATAGTCTAGTTGTTTGTAGAACGGACTGCTGAGACGAATGTCCGCAGGTACAAAAGCCAAGGGCAAACAGCTCGAGTTTTCTAAAATCATGTGCGTATTCTTTGTGAATTATTGCTTGCTTCATCAGTGAAGGAAAACATCGTGAGGAAACTTGTACACCTGAGAAATTCTCTATGGGAATATTGAGGGTGTGTGAAGTCTACCAATCCGCACTAGATTAGCATGGTGGACTACGGCTTAATCGCCCCCAGTAGTAGAAAAGGCCAATGCCCAACGGTGGGATAGTATAGGTATATTAAACCATTTAGTTGCAAATAAAAGTATAATGTGTATATATTTTCTAGATACTTGATTAAACTAAACTTCGTTCTCTGTTTCTATTGCATTCATAATGAATTTACAAAACGCATTCCCTTATTTAAACAATGTCCCCAATTATTCGCATTAAGAGTGAACCAGTTAGCCGCCGCAGGCGATTCCATCTACAATAACGTATTGCTTAATTCACTTGCAGTACTAATTTACTAGCGTTTTAATTTATTTACCTTACGCTTATTATGTTAAGGTTTACTTTGTTTTATTCTGTGACATAGATAAATAGCTTCGGTTTCTTTGTATGCGATAGTTGCTGCAATTCTTTATACAGTATGTATTTTTGTCGATGTATTTATTTTAACAACATATAGTTCATGCTCGTGTGTATAATAATATAAGGACTATAAAAAATGGCAAAGTAATATTAAAAAATGGTTAAGACTCTATTTTTCGGCACGATAGGTATGCTACTTGATCTATGTAATCGGTGATTATGACTTTTTGAATGATGATGTGGTTTTCCTTAATACTTCAAATCTGGAATATAAAGGAAGAAATATAGGTATTATTAAAAGTATTTTACGGATTTTATCGCGGTTTCTATATTACAATTTTCTCCCGACGTTATGAACACTCTACGGCCTTCGTGCTCACTGAGTGGACTAAGGTGTTGGTCATCCAAAAAGTCAAAGTTAACATAAGAAAACACTATGACCTTTTTGGTCATATATTTGAGACGAGAATTGAATGTAGAATACCGTCCTTTAAGAGGTTCCTTTGCTAACCTTACATATTTTACGTATTATTAGCAAATTATACCAGACTCAAGTTGATAATGTATTTAAACCGATCGATTGCTGGATGTCATAGACAGTAATTCATGAGAATTAGTATATCAAAAAAATATCTCCGAGATTAAGTATCGACTCTAAAAAGAAAAAGAAAATAATATTTTTGGAAATCTGTATCCAATATCGTCCAAGATATGTATCTACTCTACATTTGAATTCATGTAACATACTAGTTTTTAGTAGAGGAGGCCCGTGCTCAACAGTAGGACAATATATAGTACCGGGCTGATACTATATACTAGTTTTCGCGACTCCGCTCGCGTGATTAAGTATTTACGGGCTAAAGACATTGTAAATATCCCTAACTTCCATAAAACTGAGAATAAATAAGAAAATTAACTACGTCTTTTATATTTCATCCTCAGACTTTAAATGGATTGCAAATTCAGTTGAACACAGTGAATGTTCGAACGCCAAATCTAGTACGTAGTAATATGTATCAATGTAAATGAACATTAATTTTAAAAGTTTAACAAATTCTTGTATTGCATACTAGATGTGAGTACTTTATCATTCAAAATTTGTTGATAAACTTTGTTGCATTTTTCAAAAGTATAGGTTTGTGCAGACCCAGTTCTTAAGGCGGTGGGAGTTAGGGGCGGACGGTGGACACTCATCACAAGTACAGGGTGGCCAGCTTACCAAGGGTTGCCAACCAAACTTTAAAAATAATATTATACTTTTTTGCATGTTTAATACGGCTCACTTCTTGCTTAAAATAAATATTCAAAATACTAATTATGTCTTCACCATGAGTGTCAATTATATAATAACATTACACTAACTACGAAAAGTCAAAGGTGTGCGCCTCGGATTTCAAACTAGCGCTGCGGACGTACTAATTTTATGTTTTACCTCGGCAGTACGTTCCATTCCCAACTAAGCTAATGATGCTATTCTATTAATTAATAAAAAATACTAATTTATTTTAAATTCGATGTAACTATGTATTAATTTGTGCGAAAGATATCAAAACATATTTTTTAAACCTTCAAATATTTATTTTCATTCTCCAACCAATATACTTTATTTTTCATACAAAAAATTAGCAACCTTAGGTATAGTCTGAACGCGGCCAGACACGTTAGCACAACCCCGACTTGCCCGTTTGGTTAACGTTTGTAACGCGTTTATAAAGTATTCTTGGCTTATTAGTGTGATTGGCATGTTTCAGTACAGTTCTGTGTTATTAACGGTATCGCATCAAGTGCCTTAATTCTAGCATGTCAAGCTCTAATAATAAAATTGCGATGACGATAAAATTGTTAGGAACAAACAATTTATTTGTGAGACGTGTTCGACGTTTCGAAAACATAACGAGATCGATTTTATGTAATAAAATAAAATGTAACAATTCTCATTCCTTTATCCGGCTGAAATGAGTGTTAAAAATCCTTCAAAATAAACCATTGTAAAAGTTACCACCTAAAAGCCAGACTTAATATTATATTTATACTTTATATATACAATGATTTTGACATTGCGTTACCAAATAAAACCACATAGGTACTTATCTTCTTGAAAATAACACTTTACAATAAGTTATTAGCAACATAGATGTAAAATAAAAAAGTGTAAGTTTAGAACAAAATAAATTATATTATTTTACACGCTCTAAAGCCACTACTACTATTGTTAAAGGTATTCGTCGCAGCGGCAACATCACACTTTCAGTCACAAATACTCATACTCCATATTCATACTAAACTACAAAATGATAAAAAATTAAACCGTCTTCAAAACCACTTTGAACCAAAAATAATAAATTAATATTAATAATAAATTTCACATAACAGATTTATAATGGTTACCAATTATGGAGTCGGTGACTAAGAAAAAACTAATAAAAAATAAAACTTGGATTATTGGTGAAAATATTCGTGGCTGATTTTGGCACAGTGTTAGCGGAGCTGAAGATGTGTATTACATTTTTTAATGTAAACGCGCAAGATATGCGTTACGTTTGTTTCCGAGCACCAACTATACATATTACGGAATATATTACAGAACTGTTTCTGAGTCATAATTAATTTTATTAGACTGTTATCGTATAAAACAGCTAATGTAGGTAATACTCATTTTATTGCCATTTATTCGGGAGCATAGATTAGAATGCGACATCTGTATTTAGTCGTATTATATATTTATGTGACGAGTAGCATTTACTCAGAAGTTGTCCAACATGCCCTTAAAGTCCGGTTCAAGCGAATAAGTTATACAACTATCTATCAAGTTAGGATCTCGCCTACTGCACTCGCTCCTAACTTCACTCACTTTGGACAATGTTTACTTATAGAAGTTTTTGGGCTTTTAAGCAGCGACAACTTCATAAAATAGTATAACATGCATCGATATATATGTACTACGTATTAGATCTGGCGTTTCGAACACTCGCTGTGTTCGACTCAACTGTACTGCAATCCGTACACCTGACTTTTAGTATGGTTTTAACGTTTATTGCGAGTGCTTATGTACGGATAGGCGCTTATAAAAAAAAACTTGAGTTTACGCGTAATCCTATATGTGAATAAAAATATTAGTTATGTAAGTAAAAGTATTTGTTGTACAAGCGAATAAATAAACTATAAAAGAGACATTTTGGTTGCTGTTTAACTTACACGGTATTCAAAGCGCTTTAGCGCTGCATGTTGTAAAAGTTTGGTTAGACGACAATTGATGTTTTAGCGCTGCAGCGAACTTTAGTTCTAACTTCAGATTTTGAACAAATAGTGTTCATTGACCGTCGTGTCTATAAAATATACATCAACGATAAATGTATCAAATATTGTATTATTTATAAACCTAGTTTCTATTTGTGGTATTTTCCTAAAAGACTAAGAATTAGACCTTCATCGAATCTATTGTTCCATCTTAAAATGATTCGGCCGCAGCTCGGAGTCAGGAAGTTGGAAGGAAAAGAAAGCGCACTTATGTAGTGTCCACATACTTGTGCATTATAATATCTACTGCGTTCGACGAACTTCGTGAGACTGACCGCGGCGCCGTGGCTGAAATTCGGCTAGGAAATTTATACGGAAACAAAGGCAGAAGTCATTGAACGGATGTGGACGATAGACATACGGATAAACATTCCTAAACATCAATATGATCTGCACCTCCTCTAACTGAGGGATTAGGCCTTAATCCACCACGCTGATCTAGTGCGGATTGAGAGAGACTTCACACACTCTCAAAATTTCTATGGAGAATTTCTCAGGTATGCAAGTTTCCTCACGATTTTTCCTTCGCCATTAAATCAAGCGGTAATTCACAAAGAATACACACATGATTTTTAGAAAAGTCAGAGGTGTTTGTGATTTTAACCTGCGGACATTCGTCTCGGCAGTCTGTTCCACACCCAACTAGAACTAGGCTATCGTCACTTGATTAACATATAGATACATTAAATCCTAAATAATTGGTCCCAAGGGAAATATTTGAATATTTAATATAACTTTTTAAAAGATGGTCCTTGTTTTGCACAAGCGTCGTAGCGAGGAAGGCTTTCGAGTTGACGGTGTAAAGGGGGTGTTATGATGTGAAATGGTATGCTCCGACTACTTGATAGTAATCTTAATAGAATAAACATTGATATTTATAATCGTGGATGTATTATATCTATTGATTCATATATAATAACCGTATATTACAGCAGAGCAGCTAACATCACCTAGTTATATAGAATAAAGAAACTAAAATAAAATTATGTTTCGGACTCAGCGCGGTTATTTATTTTCTCCTTACGTTTCAATGACTTTGCAGCCTTCGTGGTCCCCCGTGACCAAATCATTATGAAGAAACTTAATAAAGTTGATCCACGG
>NW_023593724.1:0-20407 GCF_014839805.1 Manduca sexta
CTTTTTTTTTTTTTTTTGGTTTCGCGGAGAAAGTGCCTTATTACTACCGCCCAGCCTTCGCGGGGGGCGACTGAGCGGTTATGTTGGGGTCACCGTGCCTTACGACCCGACGTTGCGCCGCCCGGAATTGATGTAGACCTTCGGGCGACCGCCGGGCCGAGTCCCTAACCTATGTACAACGCACGGCATACCAACTAAAACTCCGCGGTGGCCCTCTTCGGCGCATTAGGGACGGCTGCGGGCTTCCTCTGACGTTGAAATGTCTAGTCTGCGACCGCAACCGCCCCTGCGCGGTGCCGCCTTGCGGCCCGTCTCCTATGGGGGGCTCAAAGCCCCGCGCACCGAAGGACGCCCTCGGCGTCTACGGCAACGTGAGGCCAACAACACGCTGCCGTCCATCCCGGGGTCAACCGAATAGTGTGCGATGAACGCACTACACGCACTGAAAAGTGCATGCGCACTAGACGGGCAGCCCCTGCTGCCCGCCGACGACCCCTTCGTGGCCCTATTAGTCGCCTTTTACGACAGGCAGGGGATACCGTGGTGGAATTCTCCAAACGCCCCATTCCACAGGGCGGGAGACGCCGGTCAGTCGTCCACCCGGCGCCTCCTACGTCTCCTCTGACGGCGGGAGGGATCCTCCCTCTCTCGATCCCTCTCGGCACTCTCCTTCTGCGAGAGGACCACCTCGCAGAAGTGGGCCACCCACGCCAGGCCTCCGGGCTGCCGACCATGGAAGCGACCACGGCCGGCAGCGAGAAGGTATTCCAACTGCTAAGTTAATGCGTTATTACTGTGACTTAATTATCAACATACTTAATTATTATTTAATTATTTTCGTACTTACTTACAAATTGTTCTTTGTAATCACGTGGTAGTTATTATGAATTTTGAACGGCGCTAAAATCCGTGCCTACTATCTGACACAGGTTGCTCCCGAAGCACCCATGCCCGGTGTAATACCTGCGTTCAGGCTAATGACTTCCGCGTTAGTGGACTATTATTGTATGTACCTAATTCTAAGTACCCCAAGCTATCCCAACCCCATTTTCTAATGGGGAACCAAATCTAACTGCAAAACAATAAATCCAAGATGGTTATTTGTTCTTGGAGTTTACATCATGAGGGGATCGAAATGTACACTTGTCCTTAGAATAGCTATACTCTGGCCCGCCGAGCTTTTGCGAGTGGTCAATCTGACTAAAGACATCGCACTATTAGTTAGTTAGTAAAGATTTTTTCCAAGGTCGCTTGACCTATGAACTAAACTTTTTAAATAAATAAATATACATACAACTGTATTTTAGTTATGTTTATTGACACTGAAGTAGATCCATTAATTTACTTTGTGACCCGAGGCATCAAAACTTGACGACTTTATGGCCCGCGTACAAAAATGGTTGAGCACGGCCTGCTTAGTAGTTAGAACATACTTATGGGCTACCTGTAAGATGTAGACTGTTTGATAACAGGCTGACATTAAGGCAGAGGTTAAAATTAATCCTGTAACTTGCGACTGAGGCCGAATGGGCCTGATTACAGCAAACAATGGTGTAATTAAAAATCTACATTATCCTTAGAATGATTGAGATGTATTTTGTGTTTATGCACAATTCATATGCGTAGTATCAGATCATATTTTAATTTTTTATAACTTTTTAATGAATTTAAATGGATCCTTGTACATGCGTTAAATGAACTTTTATTTCAGTCTGATCTTTTTGGTGGATTTAAAAATACTAGCACCTAGTAAAAGGTGGGCTTCTTATCATCCTGGGATAGGGAAGTTCTGACCTAGCTGCGTCTATGGTTGCTAGTTGCCTTCTGGCAAGTAATGGCAATCGTTAAATTCAATCAGTTGTTTCTGCAAGTCGTTTATGCGAAAAGTAGGTAAGTACACGGCGAATAGATCCCACATTGCCATGCGCTATGAGCGGGAAGAAAACAAAGAACTTATTTTTATTTCTAGAATGATGAGACGACCAAGTTGCTCGCCTGATGGTAAACGACATTAACCTGGTAATGAGTTAATTTAGGTAGTAACTGTTTTATTTACTCCTATGGGCTTTAAATGGGGGTATCAATAGCAGGCACTTTGCCATAAATCACTATTACTCTCTGGAGCACTACCTATACTTTTACATACTTTTTGTTTGTTGGCAACAGGACTTGGCGCCTTTTTTTTAAATAAATTTAGTGACGGTATAGCGCCCTTTTGTGTAATAGCTTCTTCTTATTCATGTAATAAAAATATTTACATTATTATTATGAATTACTTTGTAAAAAGACACTTCTGTATCGAACTTAACAATTCATGTTATATCCACTCAATTTTATTTTAAAAAATGACGTAGTAAAAAAAATATTTGTCAATTGTTAAAATTCAAATGTCAGTTGACACTTGTCAGTTGCGCCTGTCAAGTGTCATTTGTCAGAATTCATCGTAAACATAATTCTTGAGTTGATTTATATTGAAAATATTTGTTGCGAATAGCATTTAAATCATTATTAGGTATATTTTATTGAATACAGTGAAAATGAACTTCTTTGGGAAAGCTCCTACAGTTAAAGGTAATAAAATCTTGGCCATGGGCACACGGTTGTTTATATGGTGTACCTACACAACAAATAATGACTCACACATTACGATGTTAGATTGCTCAACAAATTACTATTTTTATATACTGTACGTATATCTTATTAATTTTCACCCAACTATTCTGAAATTTTCCAGTGTACTGTTGTGAGTTGAAATTCCTTATGTTTTATGCTCTTTTCTGAGATTACACATTTAAATTTTTAAGGAAGACATTTTCATTTCTCATATATAGGGCTGCTAACGATGTTAGTTTTTCCATTACAAATTTCCAAGGCATTTGCAATTACCTGACTTATTTTAAAATTTCATAATAGTCTTGATGTCCAATCTTAATAACATTAATATGTTTTTTTCAATGCTATGTCATATGATGTTAACATTGTTTTGAGATTATGAGCTGGGGTAGGCCTAGTTTAAGGTAGCAATTTATCTATTAGGATTCATAATCCATAGTTTCAGAAATTGTTATACATAGAGTTATTCTGACTGTTTCTAGAAATACAAAGGGAAAATGACCGTGAGCTGCAAAAGCTGGCAGAGATTTGGAAAGAGATAAAGCAGCCCTTGAAAGAGAAGAGAAGAAACTTGTAAGTGGCACACTCACTATACAGAAATGTATTGTTTAAAAATAAGTATAACTAGTATTGTATCCCTGAGAAGGGATGTGACATTGTTAAGCTACTTATAAAAATATAAGTTTCAACATACAAATATATAACATAACAAATTTCTAAAAATTTTAAAAATGTTGTGACAATGAATGCCTCAACTGAATAATCCTTAACTAAATTGTATTTAGTTTGAATGTATAGGTATTTATGAATGTTTATACCTCAAGGTCCATTTCATACATTTTGTTTCACCTTTAATCTGGGTAACTAAACAAGTATTGGCAAGTAAAGAATTTAAATTCACGTCTAGTTAGTGATTAGTTCTCGCAGTTGAAAGAAAAACGTAAAAATAATTAATAATCATGGATATTTCGGCCTTTAAAATTTCGTCATATTAAATTTAAAATGCCGAAATATCCATGATTATTAATTATTTTTACGTTTTTCTTTCAACTGCGAGAACTAATCACTAACTAGACGTGAATTTAAATTCTTTACTTGCCAATACTTGTTTAGTTACCCAGATTAAAGGTGAAACAAAATGTATGAAAATGGACCTTGAGGTATCGCCTTAAGTACATTGATTACCTAATTATAGGAAATGGAAATAAAGAAGATGGCAAAGGAGGGCAACAATGATGGTTGTAAAATATTAGCAAAACAGTTAGTTCAGTTAAGAAAACAAAAGAATAGAATTTATTCAGCTAACAGTAAGGTAAGGTTTACACTTTTTATTAATCAGATGTAGATTATTATTTGTTTAATTTTAAAGCAAAGAAAAGTATGATAAAAAATTACATAAATATTTTATTAATAGTATTATACAAATTAGAACCACATTTAATTTTTATATGTATTTAATATGTTTGGACTATTAGTGAGCTTTCTTACAATAAAAGTATATTAATATTCTTAAAACAACTGCATAATAAATTTTTTGTCACTACTTATATTATAGATTTCAAGTGTACAAATCCACAACAAGGCGATGGGTGCAAACATAGCTATAGCTGGTGCGATGGGCACCACGGCCAAGACAATGGGCAACATGAACAAAGTCATGAATCCACACCAAATCGCAAAAGACATGGAGGCCTTTAAACAAGCCAATGCTAAAATGGATATGACAGATGAGATGAGTGAGTATACATATTTAGCTACACTAGTCATTTATTAAGGTTGTCAATCAGTCAGTATATGTACAGGTTGATTTTTTAGATGTTAAATGCAAAATTTTTAATTGTATGGAAAAGTATATTTTATTTATGTTCTATATTATTAAGAAGTATTGTGATTGCAATTAGTTAGTGAATAATTGTTTATAAAAGTATAATATTGGAATACTTCAGAGCTTGACTTATGTTCTACATCTAAATATGTCTACAATTAGCATGATTTTCACAAGTATACAAATTGTTTTTAAATGAATATTTAATGCAGTTTCAGACACTCTTGATGACATCATGGATGAATCTGGTGATGAGGAAGAAACTGAAGGAATTGTTAACCAAGTGCTTGATGAAATTGGCATTGAAGTCAGTGGAAAGGTAGTAACACTTTTTAACCATAAGCTTAGGCCCCTAAAAATAATATTTGCTGGACATGGCATATATTGTGACAATATTCCTCACTTTAAATACCTAATAATCTTGAGCCCCGTTATCACAGGATGATTCCCTTTTTTAATGCATTTGTATTTTTTAGACAAATATAATTTTTATAATTCCAAATAGAAAAAAATGTATGATATGATATTATGATAAAGTTGATGTATTTCACAAAAAAACATATCCTTCTAATCAAACAAAACTGTTTGTATACGGCTACTTAACATAAAAATTAGGCAGTGGTAGTTATTACCAAGACAGATTCTCACACAGAAGTGGCCTCTCTGGAGAGGTAGCTCACATACTATTAATAGTATGCATTGTCCTTTCTGATATAATGGCGTCGATAATGTTGTTTATTCCCACTGATTTTTAATTAATATTTTTACAGATGGCCAACGCCCCTTCGGTTTCCCGCAACAAAATAGGTCAATCAACCACCGACGCCGACAGAGACATCCTGGCTCAACTTGAAAAGCTGAAGTCTTAAGATTTGGCAAATCTTGTCATCGCCACAGCAGCATTTTACAATAATTAAGTTATGTTATAACAGCTTTTATTTCCTAAATGTTATTTTCTATATATAGTTGTTTTGAGTGAAACAATTAGTTGAATCAAAAGTTAAAATATTGCAATTGATTAGCGTAAATTTAATAAATGATATAATGAATTAATGTTAATATTTGTTAATTCATTCAAGAACAGAATTGTGACCTAAATTTTACAACTCTAGACCAATGTTTAATATTTATTTTGTGTTATCTAATACTATAAAAAATAAAACAGTATGATAAATATATAAAATGGCAGAAAATATTTTCTAAGACAGTCCTGCTTTGCAGGGATATTGAGTAAATTACTTATTAGCTATATAATTTTATTTTGGCGAGAATAGAACACGGGATTTAGACCAGAAGAGTATAAATGGAATATTATTTTTGCTTATTGTTACACATGTAACAATGATCACTAATGCTAGTTATTTTGTTCTACCTTCTAAACTGTCTTAATAAATAATTTATTGTTTTCCAGAGATGTAAATATTATAATCATCTGTACATATAATGTGAAAATAAATCTGTGATATTTTTGTATTATATGATACTAGACAATACAGTTTGATTTTATTTTGAAGCGAACTTTTAAATATAAGTATAGTAAGACTATACTAGCATTCAGAATAAAGGTGCTTTGTAAATATTAACCAATTTTTAAGAAAATTAATATTGGTGAGCATCCATTTTGTAGCATTTTGTTACTGTATGAGGCGGGTGGACGCTCACTTCCACGGTAAGACCTTTCAATAATTGGCCGTATAATTATTAAAATAAAAAAATCCTCTTAAAAAACCTTCCAGAATGTCGCTGGCTCACTATTACCAGGTCTTACGTTTTTATTTATGTTTGAAAAAAATTATTTAGAATATTTATGGCGACAACAATGTTATTCGATGATAACATATTATGGTTCCTCTTTTATTTATCATTGAGAACTATTGAAAATGATATCTAAAAGTGACATAAAATCATGTGATTTAGAATATATATATATACACCTAGGTGTAAAAAATAACATAGAACGTTGTAATAGTGAGTCAGCGATATAAATGTTTATAAACAAGGTTATGTTTTTAATATTTATAATGGCTTTATGCTAGAGGAAGGTCACTGCTATGAATTTTACAAGCAATTCTATAATAGTCCCCCTCGCGTAGTAATTGATATGCAATGAACGACTTCGTAATTTGACATAAAATTTAACGAAGTTTACCTACATTGTTTACTTAACGGCACGATAATGTCATAGCATGTTTCAAGGGGACCATTAAATTCCCATCACGCCATTTCGACTTGAACTTTCTTCATCGTCTCACTTCTAAGTCTTGCGCCGCTCTCGATTTTCAGTATGATGATGATACCAGATCACCTGTTCGACGAAGGAATCAATAACAGTATGTTTGAAAACGAAATGAAATATGTTCAAAATAAAAAAACTGTGTATGATAGGACGCAACGAGATTATGTGAGTATTCTTGATATTCTTAGTAAACTTCAAAAGTAGGTACATTGTGTAGAACATGCTTAGTGCATACGAAATGAAGAGCCTTTGAGGATGATTTTGTAGAATCAACTCGTAAAATTTGTGATACTCGGGTGGTCATGGGTTTCGTCCTGGAGATTTTTTCTCTGTTGGACTCGAGTCTGAGAGTAAAAGCGGTGATCGATTATCAAATTCAAGCGAAATCCTTTTTGTTACACGTTTGAAAAAGTGAGTAAACTAACGTTTGAAAAAGTAAGTTGTTCTGACTCTATAGTAGAGTCCACTGGTGTGGGGTTGAGGGTGGGTTGCAGAATAGTTAAACATATTTACTAACTACTCAATTGCTGAATTGAAAAAACAGACCAAATGCGTCTTTTATACGATTTCTCATAATTTTAAATTGAGAATCTGTCTTACATATCACACACAATATTGTGTTACACTGTGTTTTGTGCTCTAATTTTCAAGATAGTCTTAAAAATTATCTTATATAAAACTTAGAGGTAACAGTCCAGATTAAATAAGTATAAGGAAGAAGACTCACTGGGAATACTACCTGTACAAATAGATTTCTTTTCTCTTAGGAACAAGAACAAAGAGACTTGCTTAACTCACAAGATGGCGACACGTGTGAAATCCACGATCAGTTTTATCGCGATCACAAACTTTTGTTGGTTCTGTTTCGGGCACTTGCTGTCATGCCTATTACTAGATCGAGGCCAGGTAAGTTAGAAAAAACATCGCTTCAAATATCAACACGAGACCCACCATTACAAGGGACCAAGCAGATAAACTGCTTCTCAGTTTAGTAAAGGTGTGTACCTACTGGTATACGTGGGCTCCCTCATAGTAGATCACCGCTGCCCGTAGGGTGTATGTAACATAATTTCACAGAAATCCTCAGTGTGTTCCAGTAATTGAAAGGTTGGTGAGCCATTAATTGCCTTGAATGAAATATAAACCTATTAAGGGCCATGCCCGGACGTTAGTATACATCGCTTCGTTGACCGTGTACAAAATCTAAGACATGAAAATCGTATCCGTTTGACCAATCTATAAAGTAGTCATTATATTCTTTATACCACCGGTATGACGTTTGCGCTGCACCTACTATAACTCTACCTATCTAGATTCTAAGGCCTATTATTATTTTTAAGTCGGCATAGCGTTGCATTGCAAACGTTAACTGTTATTAGGAATGACGATAGGTACTAGACTTAAATTAATTATAATTTACTTTCATGCAGGAACGATCACCTTCAGCTGGAAATCCTCTGCAACGATGTACGCAATTTGCTTTTATATAGCAGCCACCGCAGTCGTTTTAGTGGTCGGCTATGAGCGTTTAATGATTTTGCGTTCAATCCAACGCTTCGATGACTACATTTATGCTATTTTGTTCGTCGTGTTTCTCGTCCCACATTTTTGGATACCTTTCGTCGGTTGGGGAGTTGCTAACCAAGTTGCTGTTTATAAGACTAATTGGGGAAAATTTCAGGTAATTTGCTAGGGGTATAAAGGTAAGTGTTTTAGTGTGTGAGGCTAAAAATTTATTCTATATTAGTTAAAAAATATACTTATTTTATAAAAATGTAACATCTATCGTGTTATGTTTTATTTTTTTCCTGCATAAGAGTACTACATTATTGTCTGTAGCTATGTACTTGTTTTGTTTCATAATTTTAATTCCGATTTGCTAAATCTCTACCTTAGGATTTTAAGAGTCATAAGACTTAAAATAACTTTTTAATTATTTACCATGTCTTATTGAAATGGTCAGATTTATTTATTTAATTTTTAGTAGCGCTTAACATTCATAAATCAGTTTATACTTTAAACAGGTTTAGAAGTCCTGAATAAAAATCAAAGCATAAAAGCAACTTATATATGTAACATTTCTTTCTTTCTCTCAATAAAATGTAGATTAATATTGTTATTCATTCGAATTAAGTAAATGTTCGTATTGGCATTGCTCAATCATTTTAACTACTTATGTGATTGTATTAAAAAGCAGTGACATCGTTCATTCGATAAAACCTATGATAATAACTTATTGATTTTTTTTCAATTTAGTACCTAGATACTTTATATTAGAAAGAAGCTACATCTAAATTCCTATCTGTAAATTTGTTTAGCTAATATAAAGAATATAATATTCGTATATAAATGTTTAATGTGTTATGAAAAAGTATTTTAACTGTGTGTGATAAGCGGGCTACATTAATATTATACCAAAGACACGACTCCAAAAGAATCTTTATATCTGAGTAATTTAGGACATCATAGAAACATTGTAGCAATCTCTAACAAAAAGTGACAGTCAGCCAAAGGCTATGCGGAACCGAAGCTACAACTAATAGGTCGAACAAATATCTGTTAATATCTAAGCTAGTTTGGTGCTTTCACGTATTTCTATCGTAACTTAGATATTTAATAATTTGTAGATTTTGCAAAATTATAAATAATTATGTAATTTTGTAGGTTAGGTACTATCGAGTGACCGGGGAGAATCTTCAATTTCCAAATTTGAAAACGTCAATCGTTATCATAAGCGTGGGATGTTTGCTTCTTGCCGTGTGCTTTCTCCTGAGTTTGTGCGCCCTTCTCGACGGCTTCCTGCTGAGACACACGATGGCCTACTATCACATAATTATCATGATCAACATGAACTGTGCACTCTGGTACATCAACTGCAAAGCTATTAAAATTGCATCGCAAAGTCTTGCTGAAAGCTTCCGCAGGGTAAATTGTTTACATTTATTTTTCACAGTTTAAAAAAAAAATAGTTATATCATTACATGAAGATTACAAAATGACACTAGTTAATATGTTTAGCTACTATATTATATATGTCTTGTGTGCTAATGAGAACTTTAAGGTTCCATAATTAATAATGCGCAATAGGCATTGCAATGAAGACATACATTTTCGTACCATTCGCCATACAGCAAAGTTACAGAATATTATTGTAAATATATTTAAACGTCAGAAACAATTCTTCTAACTTGTTTTAATCCTATAATATCGGTTGCTCGTGTAACAAACTGCTTATAAACTCTAAATTTGTTTAGAAAAATTCTTATATCATAATCCAAAAAATGTGTACAGCGTCAAATTACTTTTAACATTTTAGGCAAAGACATTAATCTGTTTACTCAGTTTCCAAAGCTATAAAATCCAATCTTATAATAAGTTTATGCTTGTTACGTTCTATTTTGCTTGCAGGATGTAGAGCGGGAATGTTCGGCCAAGTTAATATCGCGGTACCGATTTCTGTGGCTCAATCTTTCAGAATTGCTTCAGTCACTTGGAAATGCATATGCACGGACTTATTCTACATACTGCTTATTTATGTAAGTTAACAGAATACATTTTACACAACGATATGGAATTTATGTATAAAGCACTCCGATTTTAAGAAGATGAAGACAAACTGTCAAGTTGTAGAGCTAATCTCAGTAGCAGAAGTCGTCTGGTTCCCTCTTGGCTCATACCTGCATTAAATTAAGCGGACACCCCAAAGTTCGCACTGCCCTGAAGGGCCCTCAAGTTGACTTGGGTAGTACAATTGTTTAATTAACAACCAGTTACCGTCAGAGAGACATTGAGTTGGTATTTGTAAGATTTTTTTCATTCGACAGTCCCAAAGCTCTATCTCCATATTCGAAAACAATAGACTGTCGTACACACCTATATTCAAGTTTATTTTATTAGTAATTACCTTTTTTACGATCGCCAATAATTAGAATATACGTATATTAACTATATGAGGACATATAGATCAAGCTAAAATTAATTATTTTCGTTCACGCCATAGTGCGCGATGCCAATGCAGCTCTCATTTTGTTTTTATAGCGAGTCTAAACGCGCGATTGAATCGATTCAGTTGCGTGTTTGTATCAACTCGGTTTTATTAGTGCAATAACCCTCATATTGCTCACATGGCTTGACGATATTATTATTGCTGAATCCATATTGCATTATGGGATGATAAGTCACGATTACATAGTCTAGATCAGGCTGGTTTGTTAATTAAAACTGACTCCGTATTTTAGCAATTGGCACGTTTGGGCCACTTAGTTGCTAATTAATCAATAATGCCTTTCACTACCCACGAATTCCCAAGAATCGAGGAGTCATTGCTAAAAGTGCATCAAACAAATTTCCTTTGAAGTGCCTGATAGAATTAATAGCTTCAACTTCAATTAAAGCACGCCCTGATAGTAAAATGATAGTTAACGTTCTTGTTAATATTTAACGTATCTTATCGCGGTTCTTCAGGAAGTTTTCGTGAGGATTAACATTAAGTTTGCGTTAAGTCGGTAGCGGTTTATATAATTTATTGTCTATATATATATAAAGCACGAAGTCTATAATAATTATATACATTTTTGGATAATATCAATTAGGTAACTATTATTATTAGTATAAGCAACTTAATAATTACATAACCAATTATCCACCGAGTAATATTTTAGAAAGTAGTGCAGAGTAAAAAATCAGGTATAAATTTGTACAAAAAAAATGAAAAGCAATATGTATTGAGTTGTAGTATAACACAATAAGATGCGTATACTATAACTCATTACATTACGGGTATATGTTGCTTACACTCGTGAAGAATGTCCTTCTTATTATATACTTATCTGAAAGTTTTTGAAGATTTTTAACATCTAATCTCGCATTAATCTCGAATGTGTTTTGATGAAATTTGTCAAACCGATGGATTAAGATCAATATCTAGACCACATTTTAAAATTTACGGTAGGAATTTCATTGCAGTAAAGTTTTCTGCGCTGACGGAGTCACAAACAGATATTAGTTGAAGATAAACAAAAAAACGTGTGCATAACCCTAATATAGAGGTATTGAAAGGGGTCGACTTAAAGTAAACTACGTCACCCAAATCACAGCACCGTTACGAAGGGACAGTGGAATACGTGACCCAAACATACAAGGGCGATTGAATAAGATGACGAATCTACAGCAACACAATATGCCTGAGTCATGTATGATAACTCTTATATACATCCACGTATATGCTACGATTACATATGTATAACTAGATGTTACTTGTCCTTCGTCCGCATGAAAAATCCGCGATAAAAAGTAGCCTATACAATTCAAGACAATCTATCAATGCGCTAAAATTAATCCAAATCTATAGAGAAGTATCTTCACAAACTTTCTCATTTATGATATTACTGAGATATATCGCTGGCTTACAATTACATGGTCCTCTGTTAAATTTTTAAATATCGGAGTAATGAGAAAAAAAAATATATGTTGGTAAAAATTTAAAAAGACGAAAAATCATAGTTCTCCTTTTTTTATTATGGGATGATGGGAAATTGTTACTGAAAAAAATCACAAAATTATGTAATGATTCAATTTATGCAAAAAAAATTAATATAGAACCTTGTAACTTGTAAGCTTGCGATATACTGTCTGCCTATACATTCAAGTTCCGTGAACAGAACGGACCTTGCTCTTTTCATGAAATTATGAGGATTAAACATTTTAGTTAATCATACTTGGTCTTCATCATGAACAGGTTCTTCAACATAACTATCGCTGTTTACGGAGCGCTGTCGGAGATCGTTGACCACGGCTTCGGGTTCTCTTTCAAAGAGATGGGTCTCATCGTCGACGCGGCATATTGCTCTACTTTGCTGTTTATCTTCGCTGATTGCTCTCATAAGTCTACATTGAAGGTAGCTCCTTAATTTTTAATATAATATTATGTATTAGCTTGTGCTGGCGCTCCGCTGACCATTAACCATAGATGCCATGAAGGAAGCAGTATTAATAATTATGGCATTTCAATTACCTTCTATAAAGATATGTTACAGGTAGCAGCTGGAGTTCAAGATACATTGTTGTCTATAGACGTGTTGGCGGTTGATAGACCCACACAGAAAGAGGTAAGATACAATAATTCAGAAACATTTAATCGTAATTCGTAATCAGTTATCTATACTTACTTATAATAAATCTGTAGAGAGGTCAGTTCTGTACATGAAATATATTTCCAAAATAACTATCAGGGGGTGAATAGGGATCGATACTGATGCCAAAATTGCAATTAGTAAAATTTTTGTCTGTCTGTCTGTCTGTCTGTATAACCGTTATAGAAACAAAAACTACACGACGGATTTTAACGAAACTTGGTACAATTATTTTTCATACTCCTGAGCTGGTTATAGTATACTTTTCATCACGCTACAATTAATAGGAGCAGAGCAGTGAAGGGAAATGTTGGGAAAACGGGAGAAGTTACTCCATTTTTTAAGCTTCCGTCGCGTGTGCAACCTTATTGGTTAAAGCTACACAGAAATCATGTATGACGGAAATGTTCTCTTTAAAATTATATTAAAAATATCCCATCACAGCATATGTCTATCTTTTATGGTTGACTCACAATAACACGTGTAACTCCCGACAGCTTAGCAGTTCGAAGCTTTCTCATTATATTTGTCTACTCTTACGTTTATAACACTCTCAGTCATCTCTAATTAAAAAAGTGAACATTATTAAATATTCCATAAAAGAGAAATCGGTATAGAAACACCAAAGTTATACATGAAATACGCTAATAATAAGTCATCACCCGTGAATACTAAATCATGCTGTATGCTTCCTTCGATTTCACCAGGATCCCATCATCAGACCCTGACCGCACAATCGGACCACCTGCATACCACCATACATTAAAAAAACATCCCGACAAATTGAGCACCTCCTCCATTTTTGAAGTCCGAAATCCACGCGGGCGAAGCTACGGGCGGAAGCTAGTTTATAATATATTTATGTTCTAGTAATTCGTAAATCTAATATTTCTATACAGATTGACCACTTCATTCAAGCAATAGAGATGAACCCGGCTGTGGTTAGCCTCAAGGGATACGCGCACGTTAATAGAGAACTTCTGACATCTGTAAGGTTTAGTTTTTATTTTTTGTATGCAGATAAGCAAGATGCAATTTTAAATTAAAGTTCCTGTGAGGAAGGACTGAGTGCCGTTGAACTATTTGTTAGTAATGTGAAATTTAAATTCATTGAAAATCAGCTAGAATTTAGTGGAGCGTTCGAGTTAAAATTCGAATGCTCCAGACTAAGTCGATTACAAACATCTAAGGTAAACACGGCTCCTAAAGTTTCATTCTGTGTTTCATTTAAATACTCTATTGCATTGTCTAGCTGTGTATAAAGTTATTTTCACCACCTCTTTGGAGACACGTGCATGATATGCTATGTTATTTTTATCAGTCGGAACTACGATCAAAATCTATGTTTCTTACCACCCTTTTACATAACCGCATTTTGTACGCTTTGATTTTAGTAAAGAGGTTCTCAATGCTATATTGCTATGCCATGCGTAGATGCCAAATATATTCAATAGTGTAAATGCAAAATAAAATAAATATATATGTCGAGGGCCCTATTGAAAACTATATAAGCACCTGTCTAAAGATCTCTTCCACCCATTTGGATATAACGTCGTGATTTTTTTTCGCTATGTTTAGTATACTTCATTCAATATCATATCTATAATACGCGTTAATCTCCTACCCTACCGCTATCAAGCGGGCTACCTGTATTGCTTCATTATTATTACTGATAAAATAAAAGTAGGATAAAAGCTTATTATTTTAGATAAATATCAAGCATTAGCCGAGTACCAATGCCAGTAAATGAAACTAACTGTGATAGCGTATTTCAAAATACGACTGCATTATATGACTTATTGTGTAGAAGTCCTTCATAGCTGATACTTAATCGATAAGATGGATATCGTGCCTCAGGTCTTCCTTTGATTATAGCTTTACTTTACTTTAGTTGTTATAGAAAAAATGATATTGAACAGAGGGGATAATGGAGTGCCTGCGACTGAAACTTGTTATGACTAATGGAAATGGTCTCTTGTTTTATATCGTTTGAGTAACTCCTTTAAATATCGAAGTAAAGCAACGCTTCGTGAAGTTTATAGAATAACATTGAATTTTTACTTTCAAAAAATATGTTTTTTTATTTTATAATCTCTGGAAATAATATACAAATTACGCCCACCACACAGTTACTGATTAATTTAAAATAATATGACGTTTTCTTATCTATTGTACTTATTTTAACAACTATCATATGAAATAGCGAAACAAACTAGTTTGGTAAAACTTTATACACATAAACAATTGCTTATAATAAAAAAAAATGACAATATGAGCGTAATAGTTTTCTATTCCAGAATTAATAATAGTATTGGGAACTTTCCAATAATTATGGTCAAAATCGGTTCACCGTTTCAGAAATACTTTGTAAAGTGAAATAACATTATTTTATTATTTTTCAGGCAATACGGATGATCGCAATATACCTAATAGTGCTGCTCCAATTCAAGATATCGTTGCCCAAAGAACCCCAAGCTGCTGCCATAGTATAGTTACTTCATAATTCAACAAAAACGCCCCAGTTCGACTGGGGATTTACCATTGTCACTCAAAAGCATTATGGTAACTTTACTTTCGCGCGAGATTTCCGGAAGTTAAATCTTCGCAAACCATACCTTTCATTTCCACAGAGGGTAGCGCTTCAAGTATTAATTTGCATGCCTGAAGTGATTCACTCACTAATTTGTTAATTGTGCCTTAAAGTGTTTAGTAAAGTGTTTAGTTTAGTAGTGTTCAGAAATTATTATAACTACATTTTTGTACATATAAATCTAGCAAACATATACCCCCTTATTCATAGACGTTTTTTATCTAACAACCGAGTAAGGCTGTGATAACAAGTCTGTTTCTCAGTACTGACGGCATGGCAGTCTTCGCAGTGTAGGGCCGTTGTGATTGGCTAATATTGAAATACAACAATAATAACCAATCACAACGGCCCTATGTCTATTTCTCAGTGCCGTTGGGCACTGAGAAACAGGCTTGTTGTCACAGCTTTACTTCGTCGTTAGATAAAAAAAAAATATGAATAAGGGGGATACAGTATGACTATGTATGTAGTAGGTATTTATATAGTGTGAAAATAGAATAAACAAAATCGATTAAATATTTGCTTTATGCGTGCACGGCAAAATGTCCCCACTGCAGCTGATGGTAAGTAGAGTGTGATCCAATAGAATGTCGACTCACGAGAGACAATTACCCTTTGGCAGTCGTCACAATTATGCCGACCTGTTCGAACCGGATGTACACAGGCTGATCCCGTGTTTTAACACCTTAGCACGGTGGTCGCTATCCGGGCGGATATAAAATATATCTAACCACCAGCAAACATTATTCAGTTCATATAGTGTAATAAATATGTTTTACTTAATCGTTTATATGGTCTATTAAACAGGAAACAAATATGATGAATTTAATATCGCCATAAGTTATTCTAATGGGCTAACGAGTCATGTGGGACGAGGGACATCAACTTGTTACAATATATAATTTATGATTCTCCTGTATAACGCCATAAACCAGTTATCTAATACATACGATCATAGAGTCACGAATATCAAAAATCAAAGTATCTATACTCTAAGTAGTATTATCTAAAATATAAATATAGGTTATATATAAATGAATTTCTATTTCCCTTGGTCACTTCATAACTTAATGAATGAACCGATTTCATTACCTAAAAATTTTTAAGATTTCTAATACTTTGTAGGTGGGTTTTACGGAAAGAAAAATTAAGACGCGCAGATAATTAGAAATTAAAAAATCTTAACACCTTTTTTTAAATCCGCAAGATAAATGAATGTGAATTTAACAGAAACTTGCTTTTTTTATAAGATATATAAAGAAGAATTGTGGTTGAATGAATATATGGATGATTATAATATATCAAAGAATTCTTCTGCACGTGTGCATGAACTCTTACTAAACTATTGGACTTGGATAGTTAAGATCCACAATTATTTATGCATTTTTACCCATTACGCATAATGCATATTAAATAATTATTTTGATTTTCGATTCCAACAATAGGTTGATACAAGATTTTTAATACCTACTTGACTACCAATTTGAATCCAGAACCTCCTGGAATTTAATTAAGTACTCTACAAAGCCAATAAATTGACAGTTCTTAAATCTAAACTATATTCATCTATTAATTTATTTCATGAACTACATAAGCCTAACATATTAAAGTTTACAATATTTAACACACATGCATACCGATATTCAATACAAATGGTAAAAGTAAAATAAGAAACATTTCTGCTATTGTCAGGCTGTTAGTGAAACCTTTCGCGATCCTCCCCTGTCAATCAATAGAGAACAATCTTGGAATACGATATGCAAAATTAGTTCCACATATTGTTATTCCGGAGCCGAATCAACCTTGTCAGAGATTTCAGTTGTATGCTCGTAGCCTCTAGGTAAAAGGGTATTTACTTATTACAAGAACATTTTAATAAAATAATTTATATTTTTTATACATTTAACTTTTACTTGCAGGTATGCTCACGTTAGCCTTTTTCTAAACTAAGTTTTCAAGTATTTTGCTTTGAACAAATTTGATCTCTTAGAGCTAAAGGTACCTAGCATTATGCCTCTCCAGTTTTCAAAATCCGTTATTTCATTGCTCTATATGATATGGACAACCTAACAAGCAGACTTTAAATTTATAATTTTAGAAACGATTAATTTGTAAGAAATTTCTGTATGTATTTGTGAAAATCAACAGCAGTGGAATCCATTGCGGACTTCAGCTTTTTCGATCTATTTAAAAAAATTATAAATATTTTTTCCATAAAGTGGTGTTACAATAGGATGACATGGGACCAAATCTCACGGGCCTCCAGTTTCAATCCCAAAATTTTGTAGAATCCAAGTTTTGCTGTCTATTAGGCCCGAAAAAGGTCGTTGGAAAATAGTACATAAGTATACATATATCACATTAGGAGGGGCACCATTCGATTAATATGTCACGGGTCCTTTACGACGTTACGCTACTGGTTGTTGTGAAATACCTATTTGTAGGTACTAAAATCTTGCATAAAATATCATTATCGACTTACACGCATATAAATCCATAAGTGAGAATAATATTGACGTAAGAATCGTAGCAAATGCCAAATACATTACTTAACTAACAGATATATTTGGATCATGGAATTCAGAATTCATCGACAATCCGTAAAACAAATTTTATTAAAAAAAATTTGCAACTTTAATACTAACATCGGATTGATTACGATCTTGAATTTGTAAACATGAACATTTTTAAGAATATTACTTCAATAATAGTCCACATTTTAATTAAATTACTTTGCACGGTATTCGAATAACCGGATTAGCCCAAGTGTATCCATGTTTCTGTCGCCGGTTGTCACCCTCAATCAATTAGGAGATATGGTGGATAACCGTAAATTCATTAATCAACTTTTTAATTCCATTTCTCGCTATATTTCCGATCCAGGAAATATAGCGTTTATGACTCCAACTGATTTATTACGAATGAACTATTATAATTAGTAAAAAATGAATATTACTACTAATTATAATTATACTTGTCCTTTATATGCACAGCAATCTATCGGGAAAATGGAATTAACGAAGGCCTACCTAGGTGACAAAATGAGCCCTATTTTATTAGTAACAATAAATGTCTCTTTAAAAGTAGAGGGTTAAACAATTAAATAATCATAATTATCAGATAAATAAAGTTGAATGTTCATATTATATGAATATTAGTCATAATAGTCTTGTTCATGGTGGTTCAAAAGCAAAAAAACAAAGTCCCTAAGTAACCGGGTGATCTGTAAATAACTCATCAGATTGACGTCTGGCTATTATTATATTCATGCCGAAGGACCAGTGGTTGCGTTGCCCACCGAAAAGGAAAAGTGTGATTTAGGCAAGCAGAGCGTTACTTTGGTTTTAACCTTACGAATGGATTGCTCCTATTGCTTGTTAACATTTGTACCCACTGGATTTAAATAACTATTTATTTAATAATCCGATAAAGGATGGTATAGTTTAATGCAACTAAGCTTAATGCTAACTTTAACAGCCGATTTCTATGTTCATAAAAATAATTGTACCATTAGTAAAATGATGATAAGAAAAATAATTTTACATATAAAATACTAATATACAAAACATTTTAAAGATTACATTATTTTTAAAAAGTGTAAGCGTAGGTAAGTTTTAAATTATTCTTTTGCATACATTATAAATAAGAGATGTAATATCTGTATGCATAGAAACGGGGTATTTATGTAAACATCAGCAGAAAGAAACATCGTTTACACTAATCGAGTGTGAAGCTCAGGTTGGGGACAAAACTCTTGCGAGCTACGTCTTAATAAAGCACAATAAGCATTTGCTCCTTCGTATACAAACGTAACAATGCTCATAGATGTAAAATTATAAAACAAACATTGCTTATTACATTACAATATACATTCTACACAGTACAAACGTAATGAATAATTAAAACAGAAATATTAGATTTCTGACATTTCTTAGAAACTTCTTAGTAAGTTGTTTATAAGCAAACAACGGAACGTAAATATCATATAATGAAACGTATTGTTAAGAAAAAATAATATAAAAGTTTACTGAATAAGCAAATATATTGTATTTGTAAGAAAAACATTTAAAAAATATTAATTTGATTTGTGCTTTAATTTCATTTTTAGGGTTCCGTAGCTCCAAAGAACCACATCATTTTTATTAAGGATCACATCATTTTTATTATTCCTAAGGTCATACTAAAAAAAAGAGGATCACTTTGTGTACATCTGTATGTCTGTAGAGACACTGTTCTTGAAACCGCGTAGAGGTATCATTTATATTAAAAACTCGGCTGTGAAAAAATCTAACTTGTAAGTTCAAAATATTTGACTGTTTCTGCTGCATATAGTCATATGATTTCTAATTTCACAGGGAATCAAAACCTATACTTTCTGAGTACTTTCCGCTGCCCTACAATGGCGAAATTAAGAAAGAAGTAAAGTCTTGCATCACATGTAAAGAAAAAATCTAAACACCGTACATGTATACTATAATAAAAAAAAACGGAATTTACTATTACAATCTTATTATTAACGATTTCTGCAGTAATCGTGTATAAGGATCATACGGCGATGTTAAGTTTTTCCTTTAACCTAATGTGTCTTTTACTTGAAATAATAATGTTAGATGCTTTTTTAAATTACCTACCTATAAAATTTGTACGGAACTCTCGGTGCGCGAGTCCAACTCGTACTTGTCCGGTTTTTATTATAAATGAAAGTCGTTCCATAATTAATTTAAATAATACTTTTTAAAAGCGAATACGCGTTTTTAAAATGGCGTATAACCGTCATTAATTATTAAAAGCGGAAAGGTCCCATTCGATCACTATATCAATAAAACAAAGAACCACATTCGGTGTGAAATGTAGGTCACCCGTTTTTTAACACTCATGGGATACGCGTAATGTTCCCTTACGCGTGCAGATCTAAAATTTAAATCTGAAAGCGAAAAACAAGCATTCTTTATAAGCTTGTCAGTTATAATCTTTACCACATCGACTACTGTCTTAGTAATATCAACATGAAA
>NW_023593725.1:0-20394 GCF_014839805.1 Manduca sexta
CACCACGCTCACGATGCATGTGTAGCCCCACCGGCTGAACTCCAACTCCTTCTTATACCGCTCTCTGCGTCAAACACACACATCTCAACACTTATGATCATCAGTACACTTATGAAATTGATGGTAAACAGTCATGAATTGATATTGTCTGATAAAAGGGATAGACAAAGTACGAAAAAAAAAAAAAAAAAAAAAAAAAAAAAAAAAAAAAAAAAAAAAAAAAAAAAAAAAATCCAACAGTTTTTATTTGCCGCGAAGGCGAAATTGTATTACGATATAACTGCAGAGCTAGTCTCGAGATTGAATGGCAAACTAGGTAAACTGGAATTTCTGTCTGGAAAGTCTGGAATTTCTGCTCAATATGGCTTTAGGCTCCCCTACTATCATATCAAGGAATGGAAGGTTGGTTGCCTGGTTGCCCTAACATAAAATGTATATATGTGTGTGTGTGTGTGTGTGTAGAAACGCGGGTGTGTGTGTGTGTATATGTTAATATTTAAATACTCAATTGCAGAACTCGTTACCTATACAGTCTTATGAGGTCCGTGCACAAAACCCCTTCAGGATGTTCAGCAATTATTTTCCGAATCTCTGTTTTGAGATGCTCAAACTTACTACACTTCAGGCTGCTGTTGTTACCTGTAAGTGGTGCCAAGGTCTTAATTATTACCCCAACTTAAAACATTACAGAAAAAGTGATGAGGTTGCCCAAAAGCAACTCTAATTTACTATAAGTACATTTTTATTAACATTTCTATTAGCTAATTATTAGCTCATATAATATACCATTTATAATGTGACGTGAACCATGGGCATACGCATTTATTGCATAGGCTTTTCATTATGACTAGTTACTAAATCCATGATATATTGTGCCACAAACAAGATATTATTATACATAAATAAACAATAACTAATTCTCACTTGACAATGTTTGTCTTCCTGAATCAATGTCATCTTTTGAAAACTCATTTTCTTTATTAAATTTGTCACTGTCCAAACTATCTAACAAAGGTATTCGCTTTTTCAAGAAATTGTGTAAAGCGGTACTGGAGCCCATTGTGACTGTATTGTTTTCTATAATGTCTTCAACTTTCCTTTCTTTTCTTCTACTTTTGCTCAACTTTATGATGTTCGCAGTGCAATCCGCTTGTGAGTGTGGCAGCTGGGGTGTTAATGTCTAGAGACTTCTCCTCAGGCTTTGTTAAGTTGTCCATCTCTTCTACTTTTTCTTATTTACAAATGATTCAAATATAAGATTTGTCTTTGGTGGTTGTATTTTTGAATGAGGTACACTGCGTCTCTTTGCTTTACTGTAAAATAAATCAGGTTTTTTATATTGGCGGAAACAACAGAAGTGTTTAATAATTATTAAAAGATAGAAACAACGAGCCAAATAATCTCTGTTAATAATGCACTCCATGTTAAATATAGCAATATGTCACAACTACAAAAGTCATTAGACCATCATCGCAGTCATTAGAAATCTATAAACATTTGAGAATCACATTAACATTACAGTGCTCTGGAAGAACATATTGAATGAAAATATATATCAAATATTAATATTGTTACTTACTGTTTAGTTGTGCTAGACGCCTTCTGTTTCTGCACAAAGTTATCAATGTGTTTGAGTGTGTCCGTACTATTAGTGTTAGAGTTGGATTAGAGGGTGTTCCAGTGAACTGAAATATTTTCCATAATGTTATGCCAATACTAAAACCTGTCTCCTGATTTTAAGAGATTATCTTGATTGGGGATATCATATATAATTTGTATGTTATAAGATATCAAACATTGCAAACATGGTAAAATTCAACTATTCAAAGAATCACACTGCACTATTAGCTAGTCTCAGATCTAAATAAAAAAAAACATAACTATTCATTTAAATACTCCTTAGAGACTATAAAAACAATGAAGTAATATATTCTATCATAAAGCCTTACCAGAAAGCAATCACTGCACATCTCCTTGAGAAATGTGAGTGGATCTTTGTAACCAAACTTCCTCAATGGCACATGCCCTCCCATCATTTCACGGTAGTCGCCGGCAACAAAGAGCGCACATTTACCTCTGAAGGACTGGACACCACCAGAGATCGTAATGATGACTTCAACTGTCTTATCTCCTCCTCCATTTTATCTGTGCATTTAAATTAAAAGATAATTGTGATACCATGCAACTTTAATACCAACTTTACACAGTTTTATAAGCTACTTAAACATATATTTTTTTATTTATTATCATATTTAAAAATATTTAATTCTTTTAGTTTATTTAACCTTATTCTTGGTTTGACTGGAACTCCAGGATAGATAAGCTTATTATACTCTGATATATATATGACTTTATTGGAGTATATGATGGTTAAAGTAAAAAATATTCTCTAAATTAATGAAAAAATCTATCATACAAATTAAAATATCAGTTAATTATAAATTTTCTTCATGAGTCACTCTGTTATTGGTGAAAACTGTATGACAATTCATTTGGTATAGTTTGAGTTCATAATGTTCACACAGCCAAACACAACAGGGAACATTTATTTTGTAATATGTAAGGATACAGCCCCTTTAAAATATAAATATTTCTAATGCATAACTACCTCATAGACCATTTGCAGTAGATTAGCATAGTTTAAGCCTACAGTTATGTACATCATACATTTGGTACAGTCCTTTTTGTAAGATAAATATCTTTATTTTGTATTATTTTTTGTAAGTTAAATATTTTTTGTTCTATCATTATTTCATAAGTAAATAATACCTATTGAAATAAATTCCATAGTATTTGTCCTGCCAAAAAAAATATTTAATTATTGAGGTAGAATATCGGAAAGGTGCGCCATCACCTAATATTACGTTCTGCGTACCGAATCGCAAGTATAATTTATTTAAACTTGTTAAATTAACATGTGTTAATGTATTACCACTTCTTTTTTATCAATAAATTTGTCTGTATAGTTTAGGTATCATGAAAATACAAAAGCCGAAGGGTTTTCGATGATTCGCAATAATAGGCACACCAGAATTATTGTTTACACCCAATGACAGTACATATAGTTAGTTTACATATATTTGTTTTGAATAGTTATTCAAATCTACCGACATTATTACTTTGAAACATAACCTGTTCAATACATTTTTCTCAAGTTTTATGAACTAATACTGATTCACTATATAATCCAACATAAATAAAAGATTAACAAAAGAATTTCTAAATCTTACAAAATTAAGTTTTATGTTACAAATACCTAAAGGTAATCGTTATGTCGACCGCAGCACTAATTTTATTTAACTGACGAATCAAGCCCCACTGCCTATTACGGCTACAACTATAATAAGAAATGGGTCCTTTATTTACATAATTTAACACTTTTCTATCGAAACGGATCGAAACGAATTGTTTTTATAATGTTTAGAGCAAACTAGAGTTTAGAGCAAAGAGAATTATAATATATATGGTTTAGAGCAAATTAAAATTTTGCATCTGTAAACCAGAGACAAATTGAGTCTCGAAAGTCGGTGCAAAGAGAATTATAAGAAAAAATAATAATATGGAAACTCGATATCTATGTCAAATAAAATGTTCATCCAATAATCTTACTATTGTAATGTTATTATACATAATATTATATACCTAATAGCAGTTGGTAAATAAATATTATATACATGTATGGGTAGTAAAATTGTAACATATTATAACAAAAATTTAAGTAACCAGATGAAAGTGGAAAGTTTACTATAAATCGTGTGAATTTATGCACAAAGTTGTTATTTTGTTCATTTTTACGGTAAATACCTACCGATTTTAATTGTATCTTTGTTGAATGTTTCAAAACATGACATTTCTTGAACAAAATTGACGTTTGACAGATGTGACACTAGATTTTGTTATGGCGTGCGCGATTTTCTATCGAACTCGAATTACGTAAGGTTAATTGTAAATTTCATTTAGTGCGCAATGTCTTTTCTATTCAATCGCACCGTGAGTTCAGGCCGCAGCCTAGGGCGCATCGTATTTAACAATGCCAAAGCCCCTCTGGTTCAACGCGTTGCAACGAAGACCGACCAAGCAACTCCAGCTGTAGAGACCCGACCTACTGTTGCTAAATTAGACCCTTTGCAAAAATCGCAGCTGATAGATTTCGGCAAGTATGTGGCGGAATGTTTGCCCAAATATGTTCAGAAAGTTCAGATCACCGCTGGAAACGAATTGGAGGTTCTCATTCCGTCTGAAGCAGTAATTCCAGTGTTACAGTTCTTAAAGACCATCACAACGCGCAGTTCGCGAACCTGGTAGATATCGCAGGCATGGACGTGCCGAGCCGGCCCAACAGGTTCGAGATCATCTACAACTTGTTGTCGCTGCGATACAACGCTCGCATCAGGGTAAAGACGTACACGGATGAGCTGACGCCAGTGGACTCCGCGTGCGAGGTGTTCAAGGCCGCTAACTGGTACGAGCGAGAGATCTGGGACATGTTTGGAGTGTTCTTTGCAAACCATCCTGATCTGAGGAGAATCTTAACTGATTATGGTTTTGAAGGCCATCCATTCAGGAAGGACTTCCCACTGAGTGGTTATGTAGAGGTCAGATATGACGATGAGCAGAAACGAGTGGTGGTGGAGCCACTGGAGTTGGCTCAGGAGTTCAGACGGTTTGAGCTCAGTGCCCCATGGGAACAGTTCCCCAACTTCCGCAGCAACCCTGCTGCTGAGGAAGTCGTAAACCCTGGCGAGGACAAACCTAAGCAAGAGTAAATACTTTTGTGGTGTAGTATAATGATTAAATAAATAGGTGAATCACTGATTTCTTGGTTTATTTATGTAAAAAGTAATGAAGCATTTATAAAACAAACTTCAATAACATACTTTGCTGTAAGATGATATTGATTAATTGATAAATATCTAAAATTATTGTATAACGCACTTATTTCATTAAAAAGTGTATGAAACAGTAGATAGGAAATGTACAGAGAATTAAGAAGCTGAGCTAATTGTATCTGCCAGTTTTTAAGGTCTCCTTAGAAGTTCAACTTACAAAATAACTGATTTAATATTGGGACAGTGTTATTGGTTCAATGTGTGATCCCTACATAGCCCTACATTGTCATGTGAATATAATTAAGCATGCTGTAGTCTGTTAGAAAGGTTGAAGAAACAATATTGTGTTACATGTATTGAAAATATTGTTATCTGAAAGAGCACATATTCTCTAATACTGTATCTCATACAATGTTTGCAAATTAATAACAGATTATATAAAAAAAACTGTAGATCCAATAAATGCAAAAATATATTTTTATTTTATTTGATAATATAAACACTATAGACATTTTATGTTCCGATTTAAAGGATGTAATTTAATGCTCTTAGATTTATGTAGCAAAACACCTAATGATAACATTTGAGATAACCTAAAGAAGCCAGAAGATATATTATGTTTAACAACTACCAGCACAGAGCATTAAAAAACCAGTTATACATATATTGTACAACATGGTAAATGGGAACACTAACATGGTTGTTAAAATTATTGTGAATTCTCTCCAATAATACCTTTAAAATAATAATTAAGTATTCAGTCTACATTCTCTGTACTATCAAGTCATGAAAACAAAGATTATATTTTCAGATAAGTCTTGGTTTGTAAAAGAAACCAAAGTTACTTAATTATAGTTAAAAATATAGATGGAGTACTATGAATAAACCTACAAATATTAAACTGCAGGAATCAACTGCTTTATATGCAATGGTAATGTTTATTAAAAGTCGCAGCTTAGTACAATAATTTAGTTATTTTCCTATACTATACATACCTTAAAGGGACACATATTTTCAATAAAACCATCATACAAGCAAAATAATATAAACTTACAATAACCCATTTTATTGCAATCCATGTTACATACAATAAATGTATGCAATATGGGTAAACAGCACACTACCGGCGATAGCGTGTAATAAACGAAGTGGAACCACAGTTGGAAGATGTTGTTGTGGAAATGGCAGCGGAAGCCCCGCTTGTACGAGTACTCCCACTCGCGGTTCACGATCTTGAATGCAATGTCCTCGTATGGAGGGCCTGCGGTGGAACCCGCCAGCACCCGCCAAAGTCTGGGTTGTCTGGACATGGTTTCTGTAAAGAAATTACAATTGTTCAGGTTACTGATATTAAAATCAATTGATTAGAGAAAACTAAGTATGTGAATGTTGAGCATTAATATACTTTGAACTATTCTTTAGTAGTATACAAGTAGCTATCGCAAATTTCATTCGTCTAATTATTCATTATTTAAAAACTATATTCTTTAATAAAAAAAGTTAATAATTTGTGCCTTTCATCAATTCTTCTGTAAAAAATATCCAGAATGATCCTAGCAAGCACACATGCAGGTCATTCCAAAATATTATTATGCTTAATTGATTACATGAGACATCAAATTCTATATTAAAGAAGGTCAAATAGATCCCTTACTAGTGAAAACTCTGGAGTAGCATTCTTGTCTATAAGGTCCGGGTAGAATATGTTGAACTTGTAGCCCTGCACGATCTTCGGCGGCGGGTTGTCCATGTCGTAGTGGGTCTGGTTGTACTTGTTCCACTCGAATCCAGTATGTACTCTGTAAAAGTTTTATACTGAATTGTAGTATAAGCGCGACATACACACATGTTGGGTTTAACACTTGGTATACCCTATTTAAATGTGAGAGTGGTTTACCTGTTGAAGTATCTGGGTTTCCTTGGTCGGTACTTGTCGGCCCACAGACAGGGCTGGTCGGGCAGCACGTGCTCGACGCTGAACTGCGCCTCCTCGGCCGACGAGCCCATCGCACGACGCGCCTCGCGCTCCAACGCGTCGCCCGACCGCGCAGCGCCCGCCTGCACACACACATACACTCTCAATTTATCAAATTGCTCATGTCGTCATTTCATGTCAAACTGATGGATGTTTGAAGTATAAACTCATGTTAATTAAACTTCAGATATTGGTCGCAAGTTTATTGGTTTATGTTTTTAAATCAGAAATGAGGTGAATGAATAGATGGGATATTTGATGCTAAATGACAATCAAAGGAATTGTGAGTTACCAAGTTTTAAGAAAAACGGCAAAAGAAATAGGAAAGTGTATCTGCAAGATGGGAATGCATGTTGGTTTTGTGTGTAATGATCATTGTAGTGACAAAGACTTATGTATGGTAGTAGACAGCAGTGTGGGGCAGTTACGTTGTCGGGCGTGTGCGCGGCCTTGTGTTGCGCGGCGTGCAGCGCGGCGCGCAGGAAGTGCACGCGCTGCGCGTCCTCGCGCGGCTCCAGCAGCAGCGTGCCGGGCTCCAGCGCGCCCGCGCCCAGCAGCGCCGGCGAGTAGCGCCCCGAGCGGTACAGCGCCACGCACGCCTCCTCCGCCGCCTCCGCGCCTGCCGCCTCCTCCGCCTCCGCCGCCGTCTCTGCCGACTGCTCTGCGTGGCGAGAGCTCGACGATTCCGAAAGAGGTTCGGGCGGCTCGCTTTGCTGGGCAGTATCCACTGACTGACCACTGGAAGTCACAAAAAAAATATTATAATAGTCACATCTCATCACTTTTTTCTAGTAACTAGTAAATGGCTCACACATTGCATTACGCAATACGAAAAACCAACATTCAATACATATGGATGCAATATTTATATTTAGTTAATATATTCTAAATACTGATGAAATATTGTCGTGAAATCCTTAATTGTGTACTCACTTATAAAGATTTTGAAACCCATTACTTTCATAAATCTTAAACAATCCATGCAAGAGCGCAAGTAATGATAATACGAAATAGTAATGACCTGGTGTCGGGGCGCTGGTCGTCGGACAGGGGGTGCGCGGGCTGCGCGGGGTGCACGCCCTGCTCCTGCTTGAGCATGTGCAGCTTGCGGCGCAGGTTGCGCTGGTGGCGGTCGCGCAGGCGCGCGCGGGCCATGTGCGCTGTAACAAACATCTACTGTGTATACTGCTCACACGGAGGACACTTGTGTTGCGACTCCAACACACATACTAAATAATATGTGTTATACATTCTGTTTCAAGCGGCGATAGCCTAGCTGGGTGTGGAACGGACTGCCAAGACGAATGTCCGCAGGTTCAAATCCCAAGGGCACACACCTCTGACTTTTCTAAAATCATGTGTGTATTCTTTGTGAATTTATCGTTCGCTTCAACGGTGAAGGAAAACATCGTGAGGAAACCTGCACATCTGAGAAGTTCTCTATAGGAATTTCGAAGGTGTGTGAAGTCTACCAATGCGCACTAGGACAGCATGGTGGACTAAGGCCTAATCCCTCTCAGTAGTAGAGGAGGCCAGTATTCAGCAGTGGGCAAGTATATAATACAGGGCTGATATTATTATACATTCTTTTAACATTGTAGTCAATCCTTAGTGTAAATATCACCAGTTGTGGTGTATCATTATGCAAAAGACTTATTTGCCCGGTTAGTTAGTTGGCTGCCTCGGTGACTTTGTTGCATTACGGTACAACTGCAGTGGTACAGTGCTGAGGTCGGGTTTGATCCCTGGGTCGGGCAAGTGATATTGAGTTTTTCAACTCAGTATCAGTCCAGAGTCTGGAATAAGAGTCCGATATGGCGATAGGCTTGCTCCCTATCACATCATGGGACGAAATACTCACGACGGAGTGTGGGTTCACTAATGTCACCTTTACCTACCCTCCCCCTTTGGAGATAAAAGGCTTGAGTATGTGTGTATTTAGTTATATAGTAACACTGTTAATATTAGTATACAAAAACTAGCAGTAAAACATACACTAACCTTTTAGCTGACTGAGCAAACTCTCCCAGTAGCCGATGTCGACGCCGTCTCTCTTCCCGCTAATCTTTTGTTCAATCTGAGTTTGTAAAGCTTCCAGTTGACTGCCTGTTTTTCCTTTGAAAATCTGTGCAAACAAAAAAATTATCAATATATAATCACATATTTTGTTTTATTGTACTTGGTATATTTATTTATTTATTTATTTTGAGAGTTTACAACAGAGAGAACACACATTACATTATTTCACATATAGCAGTATAACGGTAGAAGATAACTGTGTTTCTCTACTTACAGTAAACTACAGCATGCATCATAACTTACATGGTATTATTAATTTTGAATTTAAAAGATTATTATTATTATTGTTTTTTTTTTTCAAATTAATATTATTTCTTAAATTAATATTAATTTGCATCGTTATTTTTGAAGTGATCCAGCAATAGACTGTTGAATGTAGGCATGGTATTGCTAAAGATATCTATGTCTTCCGAAACAGTTGCTATGTCATTATATTTAGTGATGAGTCTGACTAGTGGCGAATGTTTTCCTAAGTTGGTTCGATAGCGAGGAGGTTTGAGTATTGGGCAAGGGTAACGGGGAATTCTGCGGGGACGTTAATATTTATCTTATTAAGCAGGTCGGGGCAGTTGATGTGGCTATTGAGGAGCTTATAAAGGAATTTTAGGTCTGCGATAGTACGACGAGTTTCTAAAGTGACTAACCCGAAGTGTTCAAGACATTTTGTGTATGATCTGACTGACCTTGCGATGTTTAATTGAAAAGATAGGCGTTGAACGAGTCTTTTTTGTACTCTCTCTATTCTGGTAGTATAGATTTGGTAAGTCGGGTTCCAAACGGCGCTGCAATATTCAAGCCTGCTCCGTACAAAACTGTTAAACAATATCATGATGGTATTTGGGTATTTAAATTCCTTTGAACATCGCAGTATAAAACCTAGCGAATGATATGCAGCCGCCACTATCGCATTATAATGGTCTGTGAAACGTAATTCACTGTCTAGTTGAATACCCAAGTCTCGAATGGTGGTTATTTCAGTGAGGCAATTTCCCTGAATGTTGTAGGTGCTTTGAATTATTTTCCGCTTTCGGGTAAATTTAATATGGTGGCATTTATCACAATTTAAAACCATTTGGTTTTCTGTACACCATTGGCTCAGGTTATCTATATCTTTTTGTAAAAGTTGAGTATCTGATTCAGTACGTATCGTGCGTATGAACTTTAAGTCATCAGCAAACAAATAAGGCTTGGAATATTTAAATATACTAGATATATCATTTATAAATACGTTAAACAATAGGGGTCCCAGTATTGAGCCTTGTGGTACACCAGATGTAGCTAGAAAGGGTTCGGATTCATCTCCATTTACTACAACTGCAGCTGATCTATTGTCCAAATATGAATGACACCAGTTTAATGTAGCGTCAGGTAAACCCAACAACTGTAATTTGTACAATAATAATCGGTGATTGACCTTGTCAAAGGCCTTTGAGAAGTCGGTATATATTGCGTCTACTTGCAATCCCTCATCAACCGCAGTTGTTAGATCAGAGATGTAAGTTACTAGATTAGTGGTTGTTGATTTTTTTGTGACAAACCCGTGTTGGTTCTTAGAAAAAATATTTATGAAATCATGGTATAGTATCGCGTACACCAGTGATTCAAAGGCCTTTGACATAGTTGAAAGAATCGATATTGGACGATAGTTAGAAACTATTTCCCGTTTACCACTTTTAAAAATTGGCACAATTCTAGCTTTTTTCCAGATGTCCGGAAATACTCCCGAACTGAGTGATGTATTGTAGATTAAAGTTAGGGGTAGAGATATGGAATCGGCGCAGCGTTTAAGAAAGTGAGGTGGTATGTCGTCAGGGCCAGTACCTTTCGTGATGTCTAGCTGTGAAAGTCTCTTGTGCACAGACTCCCGAGATATTAATAAGTTATTACCGTCCAAAGTACCAACAGTAAAATCAGTAGCCTTACGGAGGTAGTTATCGCTATCAGAAGATTCATATACTGAAGAAAACTGTTTAGCAAATAGATCGGAGATTTCCTTACTATTAAAAGCTTCCTCATCATCAAGGGTCATCATAGATGGATAGGTAGTGTCATTTTTCCTGAGGTTCTTTATATGCGTCCAGAAGTACTTCGGGTGTCTTTTATTGCTTGCTCAATTCTGTCTATATAATCTTTATAGCATGACCGTATAAGCTTGTCACAGTCTTTTCTTGCATAGTTAAAATCAATAATATCTAACGGATTTTGTATTTCTTTATCTTGGTATGTAGCTTATGTTTATGTCTTAATAATTTGATCAATTTAAATGAGTACCAAGGGGGGTATTTGTTCCGATAGTGAATAGTTTGGGGGACGTGCTTCATAATAATGTTTCTAACTATTGTGTAAAATTTATCAACCATTGCATTGACGTCGATACACCCATTGAACTCATTAGTCCAGTTAATATGATCCAGAGACTCCGAAATAACATTGTAGTCAGCCTTATAGTAATTATATTTTTTTGTTGCTTTAGCTTTAAGTTTACTCGTAATTTCTAGCTTAAGTGTAATTTCAATTGGTGGGTGATAGTTATCAACTTCTCTTATAGGATGTAAGCTTCTGTTAACCCTTATTTGGTCGAGATTGGACAAGACTAAGTCCAAAATTTTATCGTTATTATTTTTTATGTGGTTAAATTGATGTAAGTTGTTAAATGCCATGAAGTCGGCTAAAAGATCGATAACGTGGCTATTGCCACTGCTTGATGTTATTGTAAAACCATGTGTACCACTTGGTGCCCACGTGATACCACTCAAGTTAAAGTCCCCAACTATAAATGTATAATTGCTATCGTTGTGACCAACTTTATTACAGTTTTCTAGGTAATGTTCAAGAGTTTCTTTTCGTACTGGTGGAGGTAAATAGACGGCACCTAGTTTAAGTGTCTTGCACTTACTGTTTGAAGAAGTTTCAATAATAACCCATAAATCTTCGCAATCACTTTTCCAATCGAACATACAGCGTGATTTTAGTTTATTAGTTACTGCCACCAAGACCCCACCGCCTATCTTTTTGTGATTATTTAATGAGGAAGTTTCGCGGTCCCTCCTGTATACAGTATAACTGGTACCATCGAAAATTTCAGAGTCATATATATCGCCACACAGCCAAGTTTCGGTTAAGACATAAATATCATACTCTCTGTTGTGTAATTGTTGACGCAAGTCTGCTAGATTACTACGAAGACCTCTAGTATTTTGATAATAACATTTTAGACTGTTGAATTTTATAATAATAATGCAATATGACATACAATAAATTATATAAAAAGAAAAGAAAAAAAGAAAACAAAACTAATACAGAAGACAAGATTAGGTTAAGGTTTTAGCTTATCAATATTATTAATAAGTATAGCCTCAGATAGTTCATCTTTTTCATAAATATTCTGCCGGTGCGAACCCATGTAAATTTATACCCCAACTCTTTTGATCGGATGCGAGCTGCAGCATGTATGGCTTTGTTCTCCATGGAGAGGTGTTCGACGACATAAATAGGTACTGGATTATCGGCTCCTATACCTAGATGGCTCGAACTCAATTTGTCCTTGGGGTTTGTTTTATTAAACTTTATTGAAGCAGCAAGGAAGGAATCACGAGTTCGTGGGCTATTGAACTTTATAAGTATAGACCTCGGTCTATTACTCTTTGTGTCTCTTTTTGCTACTCTAGTGCAGTGTAGTATTTCTGAGTCTTTAACATCGCAGTGTATGACTCTGCTGAGTTGCAGTACTGTGTTTACTAAGTTCTCGGATCTATGTTCCGGTACACACTGCAATTCAATATTATTGGAGCGAGCGTGTTGCTCCATTAGGTTCATGCGCCTTGAAATATCTGAGATAGACGTTTTTAACATATTGTTTTCTTTCTCTATTTCAAGAATTTTAGTAGTCTTCTCCTTTATATCGGTTTTCATTTCTTCGTACATATCGTTAAAGAAAGAGAGGGATTGCTGAAAACTAGTGACAATATCGTTAATTTTACTAAGCTGTTCTGACACTGAATTTTTCATTGATTCCTGGAATGCCTGAGCTATCTCCTTTCTAATCATTTCTCTAAGAGTATTAATCGTTAGATCGGTCAGTGCTACGTCGCTTTTTCTTCAGGTGACCTATTGTGTTGGTATCGTTTATTACGTAAAGTAACATTAGCATTCCCAGTTGAATTTAAGTTTTCCAAATCGGGGGGGACTGCTTGAGTTACTCAGCCGCACTGGTGTGTTCGTATTGTCGACTTTTGGTTGTTTGATTAGGCACGCAGGGCATCTCCAGCTTCTCTTATTATCAAAAGGCATTGTCCTGAACCTTTTATCCGGTATATTGGCACAGATAGTATCGTACCAAAGATGGCAAGTTAAGCATTGCAATCCATCTTTAATTTTAAAAGAATTTTTGCATCCCGCGCAATTCTGCATATTTGTTTAATAAATGATGTTAAAATAATAAATAATAATGGTATAAGTGAAGGTATTAAGTATTTTGCGATGTCAACTGCGAAGACGAATTGTACAATGTTCTTAATACTTTGCGTGAATGGATGGATAATTTCGATGCCCGGAGAGCGCCCTTTGACAGCTCTGCTATAGAGCGCACGGTCCACAAAACACGGGTCGATGGTTCAAATCCGCACACAACCAATCGGTCCTCAATCTCTGCAATTTGATTTAATTTGCAGTTCTTGATTCGAAATTAAATAAAATGTTTGTGGAAACGATGAGACTCACAGAAATCCGCTGTCACGCTCTAGATCCTCCCAGTGGGTGGAGTCCAACCATAAAGACACCGCACGATGAAAAGAGAATCGCAAATTCGAGTGTAGGCCAATTAGAATTAATAAAAAAATAAAAATTGAACTAAGCAGCGACACAGCTTGACACACGTCCGCCGCTCTTGCGTGCTTTAACTGAACTGACTTATAACTGACAATACCTGACCAAATATTATGTAGTGTAGACCAACGAGAAAAGTTCATAGCTCCACTAATAGTTGTTACAAAAGCAGGTGCACATCGGACGCGTCACGTCGAAAAGAGCCACTATCATGTTTATTTACTGTTGTATGTGTATCTCATTCTTTTGGTTACAATATATCCTCCACCCTGACGCCTCAAAATGATATTTTGCGTTGTGCGATAGTGTGGTACCTGGGCGACGTCGTCCGCGACAGCTTGGTGTACGCCGTCGCGGCGGGCGGCGGGCGCGGCCACGCGGCGCAGCTTGTTCACCTCGTCCGACACGATCGTGCCGACGTCCTCCCAGTACGACTGGTTCTCGCTGCTCTCTAGTTCTTTGTACACCTGCACCAAAATACACAAAGTTTGTCAACATAGCATTCATGATACACATATTTAGTGTGTTGCATTTCTTGGGAATATTCAAATCAATACATTTCAATTGGTCCTACCTTAATATCCTCGAGGAGATCTTCGAGATCCTGCATCTGTAATCCATTGAGATATGTGTACGGCTCGTGCATCTCCAGCGCGTCCACGCATTCTTCGGAACTTACATACCATGCCAGCAAGTCAATCGGTTTGGCTATGGACAAAAAGTATAACTATTTATAAATATTTTGAAACAAAGACCTGAAATAATTACTAAGATATTATTGTTCCAACCACAAAAAGGGACATAAATGGAAATGGCTGAAGATGCCATACCTCTTCCATCTCGGATACGTATCGCAGAGCGCAGGCGCGCCTGTTTTAAGTGGAAGGCGTCCTCGTGTCGCGCCCATGAGGAGAACTGCGCAGCCTCGCGCACGCGCCGCCGCCGACGCCTCCGCCTCCCGCCGCGCTCCGCCTCGCGCTCAAGACGGCGCTGCTTCACCTACACAACAAAAATATGTTTGGAAGTGTTAGGAGAAAGGATGTTAATTTACAATAGGCTCTATGGCCATATTATAGTATACAAATTTAATTTTTTTGGGTTCTGCTTGATTTTGTAGGCAGTTTATGTATGTTAAAAAGTTTATATTTTTACTTTCTTGTTAGTAAAATGAATCCCAACAGAACCAATACAAAAAGAATCATCAGAATACAACTTGGTTTTATGGAGTTCTCGTGAGTACTTTCAGATGTTAAAGAATTATACTATTGATATTTAAATGGTTCCAATCATTAACTAAACAAAATCTAAAACAGACTATTCAAAATTAGTAAAAAATACACATAGATGAACATGAATCAAAGGATTTGCACAATATAGAAAATACTACTTGTGTGAATCGCACTTCTGAGGGCTTGTAACCGAGGCTTGCATTAGTCCCCTTACCCCATAACACCGGCAACACTATCGCACAAAAAAAAGTGGTGAGACATGTCTTTGTGAATAAAATGACATATACATGTAAGTGTATATGTTTGTATGTACACTTTTAAAAGCTGAAACATTCATAGTAATTTATCATACCTCCAAATTACCCCATCCAAATTTAAGTATTAACTAGTAATAACATGCTTAATAATGTATAATACCTTTTCAAGTTCAATTTTGTTTTCTAACTGTTTTTGCCTGTTCAAAGCTTCCAGTTCATTCCGGGATACATTTTTTACTCCTTCTTTGGCTAGTTTCTTAGTCCATACAAAGGTGTTGGTGAGTGCAGAGTCTCCAAATGGATTGTCCTGGTTGGTGTAGCACTGGTACTCTGTGTCCCATCCCATGCGCTCTCGTCTCTTGCGCTTTTCTCCTGTTTCTCACGTAGCCTACTGAGCTCTGGAACCAAAATATTTGTATAACTATTATTGTGGTTCACACAGACAGTTAAATTATTGTCTCACTATATGTGACAAAGAACACCTGCTGACTGACTAAATTGTTTTTGATTTTATACACAAAAAATGTATGTTACATACTGTTATGCAATACTATGTACTTTGTTTTAAACCAAACTACAACAAGGACCTTACAACTCACCTCTTCTCCTCTGGAGTCTCATTAGCCTTGAGAGCTTCCTTCTGCTTTCTTTTCTCCTCTTTCAGACGGAGCCTCTCAGCCTCCAGCCGCTGCAATAGCTTCAACTCTTCCTCGTCGCTGTCAGTGGAGCTGCTGCTACTGCTCGAGGAAGAGTGACGCGTCTTCTTCTTTTTCTTCTTTTGGTCCTTACTTTTCGACCTGTGCCTTGATTTTGATCTATGGCTTGGTTTCGAAGAATGTGTTTTGGTAGATGGGGATCTGTCACTTCTATTGCTGCTCCGTGCTCGGCGATCCTTATGTCGGTCCAGAGAGGCGCTTTTGGATCGCTGCTCACGTCTCACGTCCATCCTTGAAGACCTACAAGTTTTCTGAGACAGTATTTACTTTGTATTATACTTTGTCCTATAAATTACTTAGATATCGATGAGTATTTACATGATTTGTTGAGACTTGGTTAATATCGAATACTAGTAAACATCACCACTCGCCAGTTGCAATGGAATCTGGCGTAGATTAAAATATATGACGCATCACTTGTAAAATATTGTGTATTTGTATAAATAAAGTATAAATTCAAATTAAAAATAACTAATAGGTAACCGTAAGACGAAATAAATGATATAATTGATTATACACTGCACACACAGCTTGCTTTCCAAATCAAAATCCAAATGTCAAATTTCTTAATTGTCAAATGTAAACAGATTATAAAATCTTGCAACAGAGGTTACAAGCATTCGACGTGGAAAGATAACAACTTTTTATATGAGAATCATAGAGTAAGTAATATACTACGTAAGAATGAGTATAGGGCCTATTATAATTCTATAGGCCTATGCCTATTTATTGAAAATTTTGTCCTATTCCAAGGGGTAACTTGGAATAGGGCAAAATTTACAATAACAACACATATTTTTGTATACTATAAACATAAATAGATTACGTATGTATAGAAAGCTATTTTGTGTTTTTGGGTCTCTAAGTTGAAACCATAGAGTAAGTAATATACTACAGTCATTTCTGACCACCAATCATTTTCTCAAATAATATATGAATGTGATGGCGAACAAGTAAACGATTGTTTTGAAATGCACTATGTAAGCACTATTTCTACGTCGATAAAGTACTTCAAGGACGAGGTAGAAGATATTAATTATTTTTACACTATGTATCTCCTACAATGTATAAGAAATGAAATAATTACATATAACGAATTTTTTTACGCATAACCACCGAAATATCCACTTTATATTAGTACATACATAGGCAAAGCACCTATCATTCATAGATGGCGTAGCCATCTGACATAAATTTTTTTGATACATATAGGCAATGTAGTGTAGCTTCTCTAGGTAATCTCTGTGGGCAATGGGCATTGGCGAGCTGTCAAAAAGTAGTTCCTGTCAAATCTAAAAACATTTATGTTGATGATTGCTAAAGTGAACGTGAATATTAAAATAATTATAATATAATTATAACTGGAGCATATAATAATTTACTTCTAACGGTAAAATGGTTTATTGTGCTACGTATAATTCATGCAAAAATATTTAAATTTTGTATATTATATCTGACTAAAGTGAATTAGTGTTGTAAAATTAACTTTCGAAAATGTCCTTCCTGCGCGGCTCGGAGAACTATGTGTGGTGCACGACGAGCGTGCTCGGGAAGGGCGCGACGGGCGCGGTGTTCCAGGGCGTCAACAAGAACAACGGCGAGCCGGTGGCGGTGAAGACCTTCAACCAGCTGAGTCACATGCGGCCGCACGACGTGCAAATGCGCGAGTTCGAGGTGCTGAAGAAGGTAAAGCACGAAAACATCGTGAAGCTGCTCGCCATCGAGGAGGAGCAGGAGGGCCGCGGCAAGGTCATCGTCATGGAGCTTTGCACCGGCGGCAGTCTCTTCAACATCCTCGACGATCCGGAGAACACGTACGGCCTCCAGGAGGAGTTTCTACTGGTTTTGGAACACCTCACGCTGGTATGAAGCACTTGCGTGATAATAATTTGGTGCACAGAGATTTAAAGCCTGGTAACATTATGAAATATATAAATGAAGATGGCACCACTACATACAAGCTGACAGACTTTGGCGCTGCGAGGGAATTACAGGAGGAGGAGCAGTTTGTATCGCTGTATGGCACTGAGGAGTACCTACACCCTGATATGTATGAGAGGGCAGTGTTAAGAAAACCGGTGGGCAAGAGTTTTGGGGCCACTGTTGACCTTTGGTCGATTGGAGTGACATTGTATCATGTTGCAACTGGACAGTTGCCCTTCAGACCATATGGAGGTAGGAGGAACAAGGAGACCATGTTCTACATCACCACAAAGAAAGCCTCAGGTGTCATATCTGTAAGTGCTTTTTGTTCTCACTTCACTCAACACAAAATGAAATCATCAAAATCCTAGTTGATTGTGAAGAGTTTCCCTCTGCTTCTTTAAAGCTATCCAGAGGATAAGGTCCTGTATGCACCAAAAGGCCTTACGCGTTTTGGTTGGTATGCTGGTATATGGGATTCAAGGATGTTGTTCAATGTTTGCTCAATTATGCTATACTCTCCTAGAAAGGATAGTTCAGTTTAAAGCATAACTTCAATATAGATTTGAAGACATTTATTATTTATTATACAGGGCACACAAACAACAGAGAATGGTCCTATAGACTGGGCTAGAGACCTGCCCTCCCACTGCCAGCTGAGTGTGGGGCTCCGTAAAGTTGGTCACACCCCTCCTGGGGGTTGCTGGAGGTGGACCCACACAGGATATGGAGCTTCGACAGGTTCTTCTCTGAGGTGCAGGTTGTGACTTCCACTAAACCAATGCACATATTCCATGTGAACAAAGCAACCAGTATAAAGGTGAGTCATTTTGTAATAGGGTATTTGACTATGTTTGATTTTGTTATATGTAACAGCAATTAGTACAAAAAAGAAAACAGCATTAAAATCCGATAAGAAATGACGCAATAATTCAAATTTTAAATATTGCTATGTGTAGGAATGGGCGTGAAGTGGGGATATCACTGCATCTCTTTCTTTCAGGCTCATCTTAATGCCCGCTAACGTCACATACTACTTTTTCGTCTCTTTCCCTTTTTTTAACACTCACCCCTACTAACAATTTCAATGGCTTATAACTTTGAGTTCTCAACAGATTTCAATGATTTCTTTAATTTTAGAATTTATATAAAATTTATAACATATTTTATAAAAGTTATAGATAAAAATAAGTCAAATACCTGATTGGTAATAATTGATTCGTTGTTAATATATACAAGCTTAAAGAAATAAATGTTTTATGGTGGTAGAAAGTACAATTTGCTGGAATAAGTGGATATATGAAACACATCACTGTTGTTACATCTGGGTGTGCAAGGGAGATAGTGAGTCATTAAAAGGCTAGTGTTGCAATATTTAATTTTAATAACATTTGGATGCTATTTTTATGATAAAATTAGAAAACGTGATAGGTACATTTTGCCTCTGTTTGATATTTTTAGTTTTAAAAGTACAAATAACAATAGACCTATATCTCTTAAGACATAAACAGAGAATCAACTATGCTCTAGTTCTCTTTTATGCAGAATTTAGCCAAAAGGTAAGTATTATTTACAGTTAATCAGTATTGTGTAAGCATTGTCATGTTCCGTTCGAAGGACCTCGAAACTATACATATATAATTACTGCGTTTCACGCAACATATCATATAATACTCTAGAAGCGCAATGCAATGCTATAACATACTACTTTGTAGTTTAAAGAGCTGGTTGGTGTTTTATTATTCACGAGTAAGATCAGGCGAGTGACTTTCTTGTCTCATTACTCAGTAGTATACAGCCTTTCCACTGTACAGTTGGCGGAGATTATATCTTTCATAAGGCATGCGGTGAAATAGTATACAAAGGTATCGATATCGAAGTTTGTTATGAAGTTAACGCAGTCATGCCTGGAATCCGGAGGCACGCCATTTCAATAATACTTGTTGTAATTATAGACGGTGGTTGCACAAGACCTTGTTACGGCTTGAGTCGCGACCTAGTTTCGTTTAGGAAAACAATACACCGCCGAGCGCCGCCGCGCCGGCTCGTGTACTACTCTTTATTAGCGAATTTGTGGAATTGCTTTGCGTTTCATCGACGTGTCATTATTCTGTAACTACCTTGGCGTAGTTGTATTGTGTATGCGACACTGCTGAGGTCTCCGGTTTGATGTCGGGTCGGCTATAGTGATATTGGGTTTTATACTCGACACCAGTACTGAATCTATAGCGAATGTGGCTCATTCTCATGTATTTGAATTACACTGTTCATATCTACATTTATGTACCTTACTCTATATGCAACAAGGCGTCATAGCTGACGGGACAGTGGAGACAAGCATAGAACAGTTTATATTAGTAAAGCGGTAAATGTGGTGCCTTTCTTCTCGTTAGCCGGCCGCCCCGCGTGTTGTGGGGCGCCGCACGCAACACTTTCTCGAGGATTGCATGTAGCTGTCGAGTTATCGGCTTCATGTTGCGGCGGTTTATTTGTTTTTATGGGTTGTCAGAGACCTTCCCGGTTGGCATCAAATCGGGAAGTTACGATTTTCATTCTGTATGA
>NW_023593726.1:0-20388 GCF_014839805.1 Manduca sexta
TTACCCTATTCCCTGATCTTTCTTATCTGAGTAATTAGATCGAAATAGAATTAAATTTTATCAATACCTGCCTGGATAAAGTTTATCTTCATTACAGCAATAAATAATTATAACACTGTCAATCTATTTTTGATCAATATTATAAAGATTTATGTACTTACCCACCTAAAGATAAAGTTATATAGCTATTCAAAATATCGGGGATTTATCTACCTATGACTTCAAGCTTTGAATATTTTAGATAAGTAATCATATCTTGAGATAAGTAATCCCACCTCTCCATCACGTCGTATTCATAAAAATAAAACAAATATTGGGACCCTTAGTTTATGGTATCATCCACTTCTAGTACATTAAATGATGTCCCATTGTCAATAGATTTAAGTATCGTTAGTAAGTTTATTTATAAAACAATACCAGGGCCCTTATTCTGTATGATAGTGTAAACGCGTAACGCGGCCTTGTCATGTTATCTTCGAGAAATGTGCGTGGAATGGTATTCTGTAAGCCAAATTTCTATAGTCCTAAACATGATGCGTTGTGTTACGTGCTTGTTACGCACTGTTAAAATAACCTGCGGGATAGAGAATAAGGCCCCAGAGAGTGATAGACTGTTGGAAACGGTTGTATACTGTTTCCAAAAGTAATAAACCATCGACATTATGTCGCTCTGTGAACTCTAAAATCATGCCGGCCTATCTCTGGATGTACACCGACTAAACATAAACTGAGAGTTACCGTGGTAAGAGACTATGGTGAGATTTTCATTTACATCATATTTTAGTTGTCTTCAATTGTCAAAGAATAAACAAAAACATTATGGCATCAAAAGAACTAAAAATGCACCTAAAACACACGTACTAGAACTCAAATATTATCTAGTATCAGTTACAACTAAGATAAACGATAACTCTGTTTATTGATAAAAACATATTTCCCACGTGAGATATGAAATCTTGATAAAGACCTTCAAATATATAACTGAATTCAGAACTATCTGTGGATAACATAAAGTACATAATCACTAATCAAAGCCCAAAGACGAATACAATCTGTCTAAAAGCTATTGAATAATTCAGTCCTGCACTTCAACATTATCCAGGGGAGGGATTTTAACTTCCAATACAAACAACAAAATTTTTAGTTTTGAAGATTTATTAACTATCAACCTGCATATCCAAGCCAATTCTTGTGCGCTCGGTCTTCGCACTTAATGGAGGCCAGTACAGGGAGGAAGTTTATCGCGACCCTAGGCACTCATTTCACATTGAGGTCTATGAGGGTTCGTGAACATTTCCTGGCCTTATCCTCTCCTTCTAAGAGGCTTTCTTCTCCTTTAACCTTCCTTTTCCAAATATCCCCTCCCAACTTTCCTCCATGTCCCTGCAGTCGCTAAGGATTCCAGTATCCCATTCGCAGGTTACCCCGGTTAACTGCTGGGTCCAATACAAAAAAACCTGCACTAGGCTAGCGTGGCGGATTAGGGCCATTAAAGGCCAGATAAAGGCCATTGGCCCAGCGTTGAGGCAGTGTAAAATATAGATTTACTTGTATTATTATTTAAGAATATAGTAGTTATGTAGATTCTATATTTGTAATTCCTTTTCTAGTTACTGAATGTGTTTTCTAATTTATAGTACCTGTATGTGCTTGCACGATACGACACCATTCTGAGATCCCGGGTTAAAAAAAATCTCAGGTCAGGCAATGTGGATATTGGGTTTATCTGGACAGTATCAGCCTGAGTCTGGAATTTTGTCTCATATAAGAAACTAGCTATGAGTTTAGTCAAGTATAATATTTCGCCTTATATCTACCCATGACGTAGGGACACACACTTGCGCAGCTATATATGTGCACGTGCGCAGTTGTGCGGGAACGCTGTGTCACACCATGCCTCCCATATAAAAGCGACATGCGCTTTCAGCCTTCTACACATGATCTAAGTTATAATATTTTTAAAACTTACGCGAGACATATTAAATTAGTCAAAAAACAACACGGTTTTACTCTCGTATACAATAAACGTTTTTTGACTAATGATCTAAGTTTCTAACCACGCTCTTTGTTTTCAGTGCCTCCGGTATATATACGATGTTCATGGCTCTATTATGTGAGAGCGTCCCGATGGTAAGGCGTAACATGGTAGTCCTGTTAGTTACCAGTATCTTTCTGCTTTCACAGGGTGTAATGGCAGGTAAGAAGAAATTAATAAAAATCAAGTGTTTGAAAACTTAGTTTTGGTCCAGTGGTTTTTAATAAATTTAACTATCTGAATTAGTTTTGGCCATACCCATCATCCCTCTGAGCTTCTCTAACTACCTCCGACGATATTGGGCATCTACTGGAATTCTTGGCGGACGCTCGTCATCGTGTACTCTCTGCCGAGCATTGTCGCAGCAATCTGCTTATACTTCATGCAAGAAAGCCCCAAATTTGTCTACACCAAGGGAGATAGGGAACAAGCTTTGCAACATATAATCGCAATTCACAGAGTGAATAACATGAGATCTCGTGCAGAATATCCGGTAAGACAATATGTACCTTTGTTTTTAAAAAACGATATGTTTTGATAACTATTGATTGATATTGTGTACAGAAATATGATCCAAATAATATTATCAGAGGATTGAAATATGGTCTTTAAGCAATGAGTGCACCTAAGGCCGCTTGTTGCTTGCTTTTGCTGGTGGTAGGATATATTTTATATCCACTCGGATAGCGACCACCGTACACAAGGTGTTTAAACCCACTATAGTGGCCCACGTAAGTGTGTCGTGTTCCGAGATCAGTTTGTGCATATCTGGTTCCAACAGGCCGGCATAATTGTGTCAAGTGTCGAAGGGTAACCATCTCTCATCAGTCGACATTCTATTGATTCTTACTCCATATACCTATGAGGTACTGCTTCCACCTCTTTATAGCCGTCTAGTCGTTCTTAAGCTAGCGTTAACAATATTTTAATACAAAAAATCTTACATTATGCAATTCAAAAGTTTAATTAATTGAGAGCTATTAATGTTTATAATTTCTGTGTTATTACCTAGATACTATTTTGTATTTCAGGTGAAGAGCCTGGCAGTAAATCTAGATAAGAAAAGCGAAGAGCAATCATCGGCAAAGGATCAGATAGTACCACTGTTCCAGGCGCCACTTCTCAAATACACACTCATAATGATGTCATTGTTCATCTTTCAACAGTAAGAAGTTTTATTGACACAAATCAACCACTGACCTAGAGGCCTACTCGTCCTTCCATATAACTTATCCAGATTTAGTTGAAGGGATTTTAATCATCAGGACATTGTTCCTAAAAACAAAGCTTTACTTTCATGCAACATAATATTATCTAAATGCATTTTTGCTATAGGCCAACATTAATCTGCTTAAAAACAAAAAAAACGTTTACGGCTAGCAAGACGACTTACCAAATATGTTGGATTAACTGATCTTAGGATATATTAACGTTACGCTATCCAGAATGATGAAAATCAAACTGTTAAGCTCAGTAGATAGGGTCGATTTTTGAAACGGGCATTTTTCAAAATCTATGAATGTACCTTACGTCTTCAAAAATAATAGACATTCTCCTAAGAAAATTTCCTTCTAACTATAGCGGTTAAGGTAGCAGCCCTCGCTCCGCCCCTCGCGAAAATTCACCCCAGAAATTGTTGCACCATGGATATTGGACGTGGCGCTAGCCAAAGATCAAAATGGATTCCATCTACATAGCAATATTATTCAAACTCATCTAATGAATTTTAATGGACCCGTGGAACATTTTGCTGCTAATGAAACGTGATTTTTCAGAATTGGAGCCTTCGCAGTGTGGCTTCCGACGATACTGAATCAGTTTGTCAGTATGATTGAAACAGGGGAAGGTACCAACCTGACAGTATGCGGGGTCTTACGGCTAGGTATAGAAAATCCTGTCGAACCAGATGTAAGGGGACAAGCATTTAAATTTTTAATCTTTGGTCGTCATGATACTTTAGGCTGTTTAAAAAATATATTAAATATTAAAAAACATGTGAAACCTGTTTAACGTCCTCATTTGTCTCTGGAAGCAATAAAGAGTTCAGTTACTATATAAAGAAATACACTAACAATGGACTTTACCAGTAAGGCATAAAGATTACGATCGCAAAAAGCTCACAAAAGCAAACAATTCTCGCAATCCATCAACTGTTTTGTAGTACTCTAGGTAAGTTACTTTGACAAACTACCTACCTGTAATAATTTATGTTGTCAGCCTGACGCAGTGCCGTGCGCCCTCAACGTAACCGCTCTTCTTATGGTGCTGTTGGTGGGAGTATTACAGTCCGTTGTCAACAGTCTTATGAGTCTGGTAATTATTTTTATATCCGTTAATTTGTTACATTATACGCATTACTCTATTAGCAAGGCATATATACAAGTGGTTCAACCGACGAAATTATCGCCGCCCTCGACCATGAGCGCAGCTAGTCGTTGTCTGTGACCTGGGCTAGGAATCATTTTATAAATTTATAGAAGTAGTAAGCTGCCTGAAATCCTGTGGATGCTCACATACCACCCGTCTCCCCTTTAAATACAACTATGTTACTCCAGAAGTAACGTAAATGCGTTAACGAACTTCAACATAGAAATAGATTCTGCAAGAAGTGATCGCGAAATTGTAGCAGCCTGGAAATATTATAAGTGAAAGCTAGTTTCACAAACGCATAACTCGGTGAAACCTACACAGACCTAAAGACCCAAACCTTTACACCTAGCAAACACTTTTACTTTCTTCTTTTAACACCGGCTGCGTGATTCTTTTGATAGTGTGAGATAAATTAATATCGGCTGACTCATTGCTCATTTTTCATTCAGAATTGTGAAAAAGTTAAGAATATTATTGAAATGGCGCTGTGGTGAATTAATGATCAGTTTTAGTCCAAACAATTCGTTTAAAATATTAGCATAGCATATTGATTTTATTCCCAGGTAGTCAACAGAGTCGGCCGCCGTAACCTTGTGATGGTGATCAGCTCTGTGTGCGGAGTCTGTGGTATCCTAATCAACGTCGTACCCAACGCGTACGGCAGTATCACGCTTTTCGGAATATTCTTAGTGGGCATCATTGTCATCGGGCTGTATACTGCTGTCATCGTTGCCTTGTTCCCAACTAATTTGAGGTAAACATGTGAAACATTTGCAGGTGTAGGCAACTTTTTTTTTTCAGCAAACGAGTATGTGGGTCACCATTTAAGTACATTTCCAGAAGAATCATGAATATACCGGTTATAAAGGAAAGGAATAGGGATTAAAAACACGAAGGGTTGTTACAACCTTCGTATTCGGTTACCACACGAGAAGCAACAGTCGTTCACAGCGAGTTTCTGTGAAACAATTGGTAAAATTACAAAATCTAAACGTCTCTAAAACAAAAATACCGTTTCTTAATTTTTCTACTATGAGTTTGATTATGTTTTTTATTCTATTTAAGTGAACAGATACCATTATTTTAGACATATGTAAAGTGTAACCAATGACCACTGGTACATGACCTACTATTGGTCTTACTTGCCTACCTACTTATTTGATTACATCGTATTTTTCCAAAAGGTTCATTTTACTTTCAGAGCGTTGGCCATAGCATTGCCAATGATGTGCGGACGCATAGTAACTTTCGCAGTCGTACAGATCTTGAACGTATTGTTTTCGACCAACTGCGACGCTGGCTTCTATGTATTCACTACTGTTTACGCTTGTGAGTATAAAATCCAATCGTATGCTATTTCAATTTCTGTACATACATTTTTTTGTTTTAAAATATTCTTGAAATTGGTAAACGCGGTGGTTCAAGCTTATAATGATTAACTACTAAGTCAAGTATTTCGTTTGCCCATTTCAATTCTTATTTTTTGGCTGAATGAATAAACGAGTACCTAAGCCGCTTACCCGATGGTAAGCATCACTACTACTCATAAAAAAGCAACATTGAGGAGAATTCAAATTTTGAACCATTGATTTACATCAAGCTACGCGTGATAACTGATAGTCTTACTACGTCTCCACCTATTTATATCTATAATTTATTTTTCCAGCATCTGCAATAGTTGCATCGTTCCTGCCCGATGATCGAAAATTAGCATCTCCAGTGGCGCCATCTCAAAAAAAGGAATTAATAAAGATAGAAGAAATATCACAAAATAATTTGACTAAACTGTGAAAAACAACTACTTATTTTATGCAAAGAAACTATTTCCAAAAATACTTATACGGAAATCTCAGAAGCGATTTAGTACTTAAAATAAATAATAATTATTTATGAATAAAAAAAACAAAATGAAAAATGTTTTATTTCTTGTTAGGAAAGTAAGTACTTACGTACTCTAATTGCTACTGCTGGCTTCACCTACTTGAAAAGCCTTCCTCACTACAAAAGTTCCTATATGACTGTAGCTATACATAGCGCCATCTGTACGACAACTGCACCATCTATTTAGAAAATCAGATAAGAAACTTAAATATTTTCCACAGAAACAATTTAAATGGATAAAAAGTAGCCTGCATACTAATCCAGGACACGATCTTTGAGTACCTATGCCAAATTTCATTCAAATCGGTTCAGAAGTCTCAGTGTTTACTTCTCACAAACATCCGATCATTCGCATTTATAATATTAGTTAATAAAATAATAAGTATATTAAGAATACTTAGTAAATATAAGGTAAAAAGTTGTCATTTTAACAAATACAATACAAATATATTGTCAGTTTAAGCAATTCGCTCCACAAGGTGCACAACATAATATTATAATCTAATTTTTGCCTCCACCTCGACTTCTCAATTCAAATATATTTTGTTTATTTATATCATAACCATCATAGCTCTGTATTTACTACAATATTCAGATTTTTAGTACAATTATTATAAAGAAATATATAGTATTTTATGTAACATTTTTTTTGTAGCGAACTTCAATTTCCGGACACAGCTGATTACATTTGTAGCAAGATTTATAAACGCACCGCATACTGTCACTTCAGTTATCAACGCGTGGTTGTACTTGTGATAACGATCTCGGATCTTTCAATCAGTGTGAAGTAAATTCTAAATTAAAAACATCGATCGTCAGCCGAGGCTGTGGCCTCCACCGGGCAACGTCCAAGGACTCACTCGTGTATACCTAGGTATAGTATACGGGAAGTCATCTTTGCCCTGTCCTATACGGCACCTCATTGATTTTTCTATAAACTCATTCGGTAAATATTGGGCGTTCGGTGTTCGCTAAACGTCGTCTAAGGTCGCGTAAACAGGCGGTCGCGCGGCAGTTTTCAAGAAAATTTTCGTAAGTTATTTATTTTTCTTCAATGCCAAATGCAGTGCGAGTAGTAAAAAATCAAGGTTTTCGGGTCAAATGTGATACATAAAACACTTGAGAATTAAGCACTATAAGTGCAAATATAATGATTATTTTTAATTTCTTTCCAAAATACTAGCATAATTTTGTTATTTATTTTTTAGTTTCATAGTCACATAGTTATTTGTTGCCTCAATTTGGGCTTTTTTTACTACCATGCGACAAAAATAAGGAAAATAAATTACTTGGCGGTACTCAGTAGGCAAAGAAATTTACTCAATTGACAGGAAACTGTTGTGTATTTCTTAGTTAAACCATATTTAACAGGGAAAGCCCAGGAACCCTTTTTTCAGTCCCTTATTTAGTATTTATGTTGTCCAAAAGCTCATTTCTGAGACCTTTTCACATTGTTTTGGAGATGATTATATGGGAGTCATCTGGCAACAATAGCTGTAGGTATATTGGATTAAGAATTAAATTTATCAAGGACCAAACATATTCATCATCCTCCTCATATCACATATCCTATAATTATCTCTTATCCCTTCACTTTTTAAAAGTTGGCAATATATAATTTCTTTGGCAATATTGGCATTTATAAAAAACTGGTCTTAGTTGAAATTATTTAAATAAATAGGAATTGTAGGAAATCAATATCTGCATTCAAAAATATAAATACTAAGTAATTGTCATAATACATTGACTATAATGTGAGTGAAGGCATTTTACATTTCATCTGCTTACAAATCTGTCTTAAAATAGTTTTCTACAATAAAAAATTATGTGGAATTTTCTGTGAAAAAGTAGTCTCTAGACACCACATTATAATTATTTAGGATCTTAATGTTTTTTTTTTTATATAAGGTTAGAAAATAACCAAAATATATGTTGAGCTAGTCATTTCATGTGCTATTACACTATTTTAAACCTCAGAATAGATAAATCCTAATTAGCATCTAAAACAGATACAAGCTAATTAGCTTGAACAAAAGCGATAGCTATAAAGCTTGTTTATAATTTAACATATTTCAGATTCTTATATTAAAAGGAGCATAATATCATTTTATAAAAAACAAAAATTATATTAATTATAATTATATTTTTTTATTATGATAACTCTTTTCACATTAACAAAATTTTAATTTAGCATTTTCAGTGGTGAAGTGAGACGGATGAAACACATTTGTGTACAAAAATAATATTTTATGTTCATCAGTTTCTGAAGTATTGTAATGCGCTTTCGGTTTAGTGGAACCTAACCGTAATTTCTAAAATAGATTTAAAAAAATCTATAAACAAAAAAAATCAAATTTCAAAAACACATTTTTATTATTTTTCATTTCTCATCACAATGAATAAGTACTGCATCAATGTGACACACTAAAATCACATACAAAGATAAAATAAACTATGCAAAATTATTGTGATAATAATTCCAAGCATTCAAATAAAAGGTACAAATGAATCGACATAACCCAAACCATGTTTTGAAGCCATATAATATTCAGAGCATGTATCAAATAACTAACACAAGCTTTACTTATCCAATTAGTTGACCAAAACAGTGTTTTAGAGTAACATTTACAATCACCCTATGAATGTATTGAAGTTTTAAATCTTCTTTTTATCACATCCTGTATTACACAAGGTTAAATTACTACCTATATTAGTGCCACTGAGTTATTTTATTCTCTTTTAAATTCAAGTCATATACAGAAATTTTAAGGCACAATTTACAATGCATCAAATTCTCTATTACAATATTGCCAGTGAAACATAACTCCCATGTGCTAATATTATTTTAAAGTGATGTCATATTTCAGATGATCTTTTGTTTGAGTGATACATAAATATTGCCACTCTACTAAGACTAATTTTGTCTGGCAGAAAAGTCTATGAATTCATTTAACAGCCAATATTAATAAGCCAGCTGTTTTGATATAACATTATGTAATTAATATAAAACTAGAAGTTATGGCAAAATAAAAAAGAAAACAAAATCTAGAAAGTATTAAACATAACAGGTATTTTATATTTTTACAGATAATCCCAGCATATCACGATGACTAGTGGATCCTGGGAGGAGTTCTTCGCTATCCACCTCCCGCCACCTGATTTTGAGGACAACAGGTCCCTCCTCAAGGAATTCTGCGAGCGACACGAACATTATGGCAACAAGATTGTACTGGTAACTGTAAGTAATATTATGTATAATAAAGCTTACAGTCGCCCTCCTGTAAAGGAATTATCCTAGAATAAAATGTGGTGTGTGCTTTTCCTGTATAATAATTATCTTGGTATTCTAGGATTTGTAATGACTGTAACAAATTTTATCAAAATCCTTAATTTTATTGGCTTATGTCTACGAAATATGCAAAAAACGTCATACTTTCACATTAATAATATAAATTTTATTTCTAAATTATAATCAAACATGTTATCACGTAATTACTTTCGATTAAGTAATTATAAATTACTGGGTAAAATTGTTGATTACAAGTTTAACATTGTGAAGTTGATTAAACTGATTTTACTGGTGAACAATACGGGCCGGCGCATGTATGGTGGAGCGTAATGTATTTACTGTCTAACTATTATCAGCATTGTCTTCACTAAAACAATTGTAAAACTCCATTAAGACAATAACTAATTGCATGACATTGTTGATTGATTTTCAATATTATAGGCCCCAAGATAACGCAGAATCTTGATTTTATGACTTCAAGTAAATTGAGAGGCAAACAACTAATTATCCCTAACTATTAACTCTTGGTCTCTCGTGGCTCGCCGGCGAGCCAAGACAGCTACATGACATTTGCGTGTGTCACGGGATTATAACCTTATATACTACATAATAAGGTTATTTTTCCGTCACACGCGTAGCTGTCAATGTTTGGCGGCAAACATTCAGCTACCTGTACATATTTGAAAATAAAATTTTGACAAGTCATGACGGGTTAAATCGGTATTACACTTATATACGAATAACCCATAGACTATAGAACATATTACATGTAACTTATAACATTTCTTCCAGTCCGGAGGCACAACGGTCCCACTCGAGCACAACACAGTTCGGTTTGTAGACAATTTCAGTGCAGGCACTCGGGGCTCTGCGTCCACAGAGTACTTTCTGGAGCATGGCTATGCGGTGATCTTCATGCACCGGCAGAAGTCTCTGGAACCCTTCACGAGACACTTCACTGGCCAGAAACTGCTGGACATGCTCGATATACAAGAACGGGGGCCCAATACTACCATCACGGGTAAGAGTGTAATGTTTTGGGTCAGGGTTTTAAATAAAAGCACCTGTGTGCGATTTTCTATGATGAAATGTAAACTTCTACATGCCAAATTCAGTGGTTACTGCATTTACTACAAAAAATGTTATAATATCAATTACCAGCCCTATGATATACAAAATCACAAAATTCGCATTCATCTTGCGGTGATTGTTTGCACGACAATATGGTTTGCGGAAGTCAACTTATTAATTAATTAGCTTTTTCTCGCGGTTTCGCCCGCGTGAAAGACTTTTCCGAGATAAAGTCCTACTATTCATTTTCTCGAGATATAATAATAATAATAATAATAATATCAGCCCTGTATTAATATACTTGCCCACTGCTGAGCACGGGCCTCCTCTACTACTGAGAGGGATTAGGCCTTAGTCCACCACGCTGGCCTAGTGCGGATTGGTAGACTTCACACACCTTTGAAATTCCTACAGAGGAACTTCTCAGATGTGCAGGTTTCCTCACGATGGTTTCCTTCACCGTTAAAGCGAACGATAAATTCACAAAGAATACACACATGATTTTTTAGAAAAGTCAGAGGTGTGTGCCCTTGGGATTTGAACCTGCGGACATTTGTCTCGGCAGACCGCTCCACACCCAACTAGGCTATCGTCGCTTCTCGAGATAGAAAGTAGCCTATAATTTATAACATACAAATCCGTTTAGTAGATTTTGAGAAACTCGATAACATACAGACAGACAAGGGGACTTTGTTTTTATTATATGTACAGATTACTTATTATATTTTGTACCCACATTCATAGCAAATAAAATATTATGATTATGATTATCTTCACTAATCATTTTGAAAACAAATTTGTATTTCTAAACTATTTGTTTTCTAAACTATACGTATGTAAATAAATGCAAAACAACTTCCACAAGTATTCTTAGTAATCTAAAGCCCGCTTTACATGAACAGTGAAACCAGACAGCGTGGATGTGCTGGCGCCGATCTTGCTGCGGTACAAGGCTGCGCACGCGGCGGGCGCCATCTTGCACGTGTCGTTCACGACGGTGTCGGAGTACTTCTGGCTGCTGCGCGCGGCGTGCGAGTGTCTCGCGAACCTCGGCCCTCGCGCGGTGCTGTACCTCGCCGCTGCCGTCTCCGACTTCTACGTGCCTAAGGATTGCGTTGTGAGTATTGAAAATAGAAGAAGTAATCACTTCTTAAATTTATTTGAGGTTGGAAATGAAAAAAAAATCTTGTATTGATAACCTCCTTCTTTTTTACAATCGGTTAATAAAGTGACGGGTAAACAAAATCCTCAATTTCTTTTTCTTGGACTATTTATTTCAGTAATTTCAATTTAAAAACCAAACTACTGAACCGATTTTAAAAACATCTCTATGGGACAAATCTGGAAGGATATCCTTTCAAATAAAAAATAATCCAAATCAGTTAATAAATGACTGAGTTCTAAGGTAACAAACATTAAAAAAAAAACACTGAATTGAGAATCTCTTTTTGGAGTCGGTTAATAAAAAAATATGACCCAAATACACTGTCTTGTTGCGTTTTAACTGTTCTTAAGTAGTAATCATTGTAAACTTTGTTTTACAGCCGACCCACAAAATACAGTCGGAAAGCGGGCCGCCCATCATCCAACTCCACCTGGTGCCGAAGATGCTGGCACCGCTGGTCAACCTCTGGGTGCCGACGGCGTACGTGGTCTCCTTCAAGTTGGAGACGGATGAGAACCTCCTGGTACCCAAGGCCAGAGCAGCCCTGGAGAAATATAAGCATAAGGTGCGTAACTGTAATGCCAAGTTAATTTTATAGCCCTGATTTAAGTTCATCGGCAACTGTAATTTTATATTGGTTTTCTGTTAAAGCCGTTACTATTCTCACAGAAACTCTGGTCACACCTTTCTAGCCGGCTTAATGTCAATACTAATGATAGATTAAATAGCTTGCATGTTCCTCTACTTAAACAAAACAGGCATGTTAATTAAAATAAGTTTCTTGCTCATAACTCGTATGATGTTAGAAATTCATATTTTTCTTGAAGATGTTTTTGGTTTATAGATGGTGGTAGGGAATATGCTGCAGACGCGACATCACCGCGTCATCATGGTCACGCCCGACGCCACGCAAGAGATTATACTCACAAGGGAGGAGGTCCATGCAGGTATGGATATGATTTTATTATGTAGTTGTAGAATTTTATTTTCATTTAATTATGTATTAGTTTATTTTCAAATAATTTTTTGCCATAATTGAGATTTTAAGCTGGTATATATATTTTTTCATATTGGCAAGGGCAACAGTAAACGGTGTACTACAATATAACATTTCATAGTATACTTTAAATTATGGTTCGATTAAGTAAGTTTTCGTATGAAAAAAATTAAGAGCGCCCGCTCAGTATTTGGAGGTAAAATTCAGCAGCATGAACATTGTGCGCATGTTAACTTTAAATAGTAAACCATGGTAATATATACAAAAAGTATGGAATTCATCCAATTCGGCAGTATGAATTCCTTTTTTCATATTGTCGACTACAGTATTGTTGACTTTAGGGAAATACTTAAACTTACTTGCTGTGAATATTTGGTGCAATTGTTGATTGTGGTGGTCGGTGCCGCGGCGCAGGCGTGGACATCGAGTCGTCGATCGTGCTGGAGATCGTGCGCGCGCACGCAGAGCACCTGCGCGGCGCGGGCGCGGGCGCGGCGGCGGGCGGCGCCGACTGGGCCCCGCGCGAGCCGCGCTGACTCTCGCGCGCCCGCCGCCGGCTCTACCTCACGCCGGACTAGGCGGATTCGCCCATCGCCCCTTCTCACCTTCCGACACCTTTCGCGCCTTTCCGCCCCATCCGCTCCTTTCCGCCCCATCCGCCCCTTTTCGCCCCTCCCTTACAAACGTCATCAGCATGAAATCTACCATCATTAACCCTTTCGCCCCTTTCCGCCCCCATCCGCCCCCATCCGCCACCTTCGCCCACTTTTATACTTCGTGTAGTTATCTCTAAAATAGAACATGGACCTATTGTCGTACGACATAATAAGTACTTATTTACATATCGGGTGACTGATCGTTGACTTGAACAATGTCTCACTAAAATGATGTTTCGGAAAGTAGTTATGGACATTATTTATTTTAGTTTAACTTGATCTCCACTATATTTGTGTGAAAATTTAACTTATTATAAAGGCTAGTGCACATTGATACAGCTACAGCGCTCATAATAAAAGCGCAAATGCGTTTTAATATCATGTCGGTGTGCATTAGACTTCATTTGAAAATGATGGTTACGTTCAATTAATGAACGCGCCCTAAGTTTTCGAACGCGCTCTGGTACTTTTAATGCGCGTTTGAAGCATGGTTAGCGCGTTGCAAATGTGGACAATTGGAAAAATTATTTGTTTCTATTAAAATGTATATTTGATGCTATCAAAATATTGCGTGAAAGACTAATTTATACATGTCATCCGTACTGCACGCGTCGGGTATAGAATATTTTTCTATTAATTATATAACTTCCAAAATGAAAGAGAAACTGGAATACCTTAAAAGATGCCAAAGATATAACAGTTTAAAGATTTCCGTGTTAGACAGAGACGACAAGACGTTTTAGTGACGTCTAATCTGACATAGAATTAAACTAAACGTTGCGAGACAGAGATAGAATGTTTAATATCTTGATGATTATCATATTTTGTATTCGTGTTTTGCGACTAGCATTGAGCTAAGTAAATCAACCTCAAGAAACATCCCAATATATAATGCCAAAAACTAGATAAAAAACAGAAGATTCTAGTTGAAAAGCTAATTGGCTTAAGCGAGATTTTTTACAAAAAAATTTACTAGTTTAAAAAAACATAAAAAGGGGCTGATTTTAAATATGTATGAAACTTTTATTCAAACCTGAGTAAACAATCATTTTATTTATATTGAGCCTTGTGTACAATACTTTTAAGAGCCTTTTACAAGTGATATACGAAGTTTAACGAATATATCCGAAGCGCGTAGTCGGTGGCACTAGTTCGTAATCTCTGTGTGCCCCTGTAGATCTTCTACGTGTAGATTTTATATCTATCATATTTTAATGTCATTGTTCGTAGACAGATTGGGGTATCGTCATCCATAAGGGATATTCAAGCTTCTCTAAACTATTTATTTTTATCGGATAACGTCACATATCATCGAGGACAAAATAAAAAAAATTGAACCGCCCAAACTTGACCAGGAATATTCATACTAACAAAAAAAATACCCTAAAGTGAATAAACATCTCCCTGTCTCTTTTACACGAGTGCAGCGTAATTGGAGTGACGTCACAGGAGCTTTTTAGCAAATTTGCAAAATAATACAAAATGTTGATTTTTATAATTCTTTCTTCATTAGATTTTGCGGTGACTCAGTTATTGATAACAAAATTTCTATAATTTTTTATGCTTGCCAGTTATATTGGTCAGACCTTGCAAGCCTTTATTAGTACCATAATTAACCCAAAAAATGGCTGACCCTACAATCTGTCTCCGATAAACTTTAGAGTTTTATTAAAATACTGTAAATATAATCAAAATGTTCAAATAGTACTAATTTATTACACACACTTCCATAGTATATCTGTTGGGGTGGAGTGTTTGATAAATATTTTATGCTGTAGCACACCCACCTATTACAAATATATATATATATATATATATATATATATATATATATATATATATATATATTATTTATTGCCTTAATTTTTGTTTCCTGTTAAATAAGGCCGCGATATGTTAAGTAAGGCGATTTTTTCCTCGGGTTACCTTTTGAAAAATTTCATCCTTTGCCACTGCTGTGTATACCATTTTTTTACATATTGATGGCAAAAAAATATTTTTAGCGATTTTTGTTTAATTTATTACATAGAATCACATTAATTAATTATTGATACATTTACCATCACAAGAAAATATAAAGCATAAAACATTTCTTAAATACGCCATCTATTGTTTTCTATTACAATCTACAACAGCGTTAGCTCTGACCGTTGTGAAGCTAGTACATTTATTCAAAGACTAGAATGTAAAAGTGTCAGTACCCTTATCTAACTTCAAACCGGTCAATGAAAGCGTGTATTGTATTTTATATCTAATGTTAGTGGTGTGGATAATTTTGATTTCAATTTAAGATATAGTCTATTTATTATTGTTGTATGAAATATGTGTATTGTTATTGTAATCATTATTTCATGTTGTATATGCGTTACGTTGCAACAATATGTTATCTCTATCTCGTATGAGGCTGCAGCAATAATAAGAGATTGGATCCTCGTGCATGCTCGTATAATGCAGTGATTATTAATACCATAATCGAGTACATAAACATATATCTGAAGACGTGTTCTTGATTTTAATTCATGTTAAACGCCATTTTTTATAAACGAACCCAATCGTGAATCATCGTGATAAAGGACCAATTAGAACATAGAGTTTTGATTCGCATATTTTGATTGGTTCATTTTTGAAATCAGAACGACGAATGGAATCGTTTATCAAAAACGGCCGTCACGACTTTTCATAACCATTATCTACTTATCAGTTGCTATTCTTTTATAATGAATATAGAACATTTAGACATGAAAATTAAGAAAACAAAGGCCTTAAATTTGCAATGTGACCTACGAGTGTCATATCACTTACCATCTGGCGAAAGGAAAGCTCGTCTCGTCATTAAAAAAACATCACCTTCGCTTCTAATATATACTATTTTGTACCTCGTCGCCTTAAATACGTGACGTACAAAACCTTCACATACAATCTACAAATTTGCATAAGAACCGGCGGTTCGTCGTAAATAAGACGAGTTATACATGCATAATTTAAATTGTATTAGTTATTACCCCCTTATTCGTAGACGTTTTTTATCTAAGGTGTAAAGCTGTGATAAGTCTGTTTCTCAGTGCTAACGGCATGGCAGCCTTCGCAGTGGGTAGCCAAAGGGCCGTCGTGATTCGATAATATTGTTGTATCTCAATATTAGCCAATCACAACGGCCCTATGGCTACGCACTTAGATAAATAACGTCTGTGAATAAGGGGGTTAGTCTATAGATTTTTCCCTATTTTTATTCAGAGATGGCATAATTCCAAATATTATGTCGACAAAGCCTCGATTTTCGTGTAAATGTTGTGGTATTTCGATGGAAATAGTATTTATAAGTGATATTTTTTATTAGATAACTGATATTTTTTTTATTATATAATTTATTTATTGGTATTTTTTTATTTATTTTTACTTATAAAAATATTTTAGGACAATGATAGGTCATTAACGCCCTCAGATAGCTACCTACATAACATTGAAAAATAAACAATTTCATTACAGATATATATATATATATATATATATATATATATATATATATATATATATATTTTTGGCAGTTATCCAATTTTTTTTTATGTCTGACAGATGTAGTTTGCATACTTTGGAAGAGATGATACCCACGGAATAGACAAAATTCCTCTACAAAAGCAAAACAATATGTTAACATATATCTAAAGAGTCACATATCATAGACAAACAGTTTTTATCTCTGTCCACATATTTATTTACTGCCGTTATATTTAAATAAGAATCTAAATTATAAAAAAATATATTTTATTCAAATAAATCATGTAACCGAAAATTTTTAAAAATTTGATCAAAATGTTAGCCTAAAAAACAAAATATCTGATTTAAAAAGGTTTTAATATTGTTAAAATATAATAGAATGATGTAAAAGTATGTATCGTTAATATATTTGTGTATTTAATCTATATGTAATTTTATCATATCGTTGTATACTCAATGTTAATGTATATGTTTGTGGAGACGATACTGCGCTCACGCAAGCCATGCTACGTATAGTGCATTAAGTTACGATCCATTTCAATAAACTGCCCTCATTTGAATCATCGATCAAACCACACTAATGAACCAATCAAAATTACTCATTTATAATCATGTCAAAAAGCTTTGCTCTGATTGGTTCATTTTCGCGATGGATTAAAAAAGCGATTGTGAACGTTTTTTTAAAAACAAGGGTAAGTTATAATGACGGTCGTCTTCGAATAATAGCCTTTAATCGGTGATGGTCAGGATGAGGGATATACCCGTATATAAAGGACGGGCCGGGTGGTCAATGCACTCCAGAATTACTTGATTACTCACAGCATTTGGAAGCAGCATACCACTACTAAGAATTTCTAAAATAATCAAATTAAATCTATGACAATACCTTCCCTTCCGCTCCCTGGAAAATGACTAGGTACGCCCATAGGTACCCGTGAAAAATAAGATGTTTATACAAGTACTGACTTAAAATCAAACATTCAATTGAAGTGTTTTGATCTTTCCAGCATTAAATTCATTGAATGGTCACGACTGCGAATTGCAAATCTCGGTTGCGTTCGGAGGTTAAGAGATCTCGCGGTATTATTATTATATTGACATCTTTTTCGCTCTCACCATGGGTTACTATAGCTCCGTCGCGCTCCGCCTACCACCGCCGCGTGTAAGTTAGTAGACCTCGCCGCTCTCTCTCTCTCTACCTATTGATTATTATTAACTGCAATATCACCAATGTTAGTAAAATCAATGTACAATAAACAGCACGAGTCATGAGCACGGATTAACAGTAGAGGGGCGAGTATAGTAACCGATTGACACATGTGGGCCAATAGATAACGAGCATCAAATGAGTAACCAATCACATCGAAACATCGACGACTTGGATGTCGAACTGACCAATCACGAGTGTGCTCACGACTCGTGCCTCTGAATCTGAATATAGTGAATTATTTAACAACCCAATATATAATGGAGGCAAAGACGTGGTTGCAGTGTAGTCTTCACTCATCTTAATTTAATAAATGTATATTCGAGTGCTGTGTGAGTGGTTAGTTAGTGTATCTTAACTCTCAATATGTCCTTATGTTTAAGACAATAAGGTGCAATGTTGAATGGTATACATCACATATTGTAACGAATAATGTTTGACGTCGTGTTGCACAATTGTGTATATTGATGGTGATTTAAAAAAAATATATAATAAATTAAAAAAGGATTTCAATTTACAATTTGGATCCAGTTGTCACCCAAAATAATAAATTCAGATATCTAATAAATTTATAAGTCAAGAATTGTAGACATTTACTAGAGCTCCGGAATAAAAATCAATAAAGTAGATACAGTCAGTCACAAAAATAGGTGAACAAATTCAAAACTTCAAAACTCTTCCACATTCATTTCAATCGCAATATTCTGTTTCTCATCGAATATAAGGTAAACACTTTGAAGTATGGTAGTGAAGGAGAAATATTATTGTTAAGATCACAAAAGTTTAAAGGTGATTTCAATTTTGAATTTGTTTAGCTACTTTTGAGTCTGACTACATCAGGTTGCATGGATATAAACATATATCGAAATTTCAACTTTAACGTGTTAAATGATCTAAGCATTTCATCTAATTGTTTAGAACATAAAAAAGCAATGAGTTCTGCCTCCATTTAATACGTAGGTATTAGCTTTTGTCTAACCAAATTATAAGGGCCGCTTTTGATGTTTCAGTAAATGTCTACAATACAAAAACTAATTGATAATTCTGAAAAGAAAATATTGAGTAATGAAAATTCTAATGTACTTAAAAAAGCTAGTTTCAGATGTTCTGACACCTAAAACTTTTCTAAGTGGAATGTTGTGTGTATTGTGCCTATCTATTTATACAACAGGATTCTAATGTATTCGCTGTCCTCTTAAGAATAAAAAGAAATAGTTTATCGACAGCTGACTTCCTTAGCCTATCGTATCATTGAATAATAAAAAATATATTTTATTTTTATTAATTTCAGATAATCGACTTAGCACTTTTTGACTCTAGTGGTATAAATTAAAGTCATTAGTTTGTTTTGAAACAAGTTAGTAATCAAACAGTACTTTCATTATATTAAAAAAATACAAACAATTTATTGCGAACCTCCTTTTTAGTTAAACAATGGTTTATGTTAATATTATTTGCATAGCAGTATGTCAGTCAAAACTATTTTTACTAGTACTTGCCTACACTAAGGAGACGTTCCATGGTCAGAATCCTCAGGACCAATGACTTGTTTTTAGGTCACTAACAGAACTCAATTCCCAAACCTTAAGAGGAAAGCGAATGATTACACTATAAAGAGTGAATAGTAACATAAATGGGTATCTATCGTTGTGATATTTGTATTATATTGAGCCGTAGTGCGTACTCCGTGGCGCACTAGTCACCAACTGTATTCGGACAAAGTTTATTCCACGTGGATTAAATAGTTTGTCATATTTTAATGTAAGCCTTGTTTTATTATATACCTTTTGAACCGTTCCAGCCATAATGACCTTCAGGAAAACCAGGGCCCTTATTTCCTATGCCACGATTTCAAACACACACACACACAACACGCATTTATCCCCGAAGAAGTATGCAGAGGCGTAACCAGGGCACCCACTTTTCGTCAAGTGTGTTCCGTCCCACGGTGTGATAGGGGGCCAGACTATCGCCATATCGGGCACAAATTTCAAACTCCGAGCTGATACTGAGCAGAAAAACACATATATCTCTTTGTCGGGGTTCAAATCCAAGACCTCGTTTTATTTAAGAAATAGTAAAATTAAGAAATTTGGAAATATATCAATCCCTTCATCATCATCAGCCACATAAAATCTACTGCTGAACAGGTCTCCCCCAAAGATTTCCAGACGGACCTGTCGAAAGCGGCCTGCATCGAGCGGGTTCCTGCGAAGCTTCCC
>NW_023593727.1:0-20388 GCF_014839805.1 Manduca sexta
ATGTTCCGTCTCATAGTGTGATAGGCATATCGGAAACAAATTCGGGATAATACCAAGTAGAAAACCTAATATTATACCCATAGATATTGATTCTTAAAAATATAATTTACCATTTAATTTACGATATATTTATGTGTACACAAATAATATACCTATCAACACTTGCATTCAATAAAGTGCAGATACATAAATATATGACACGTAACACAGTACGTAGGAAATAAGGGTCTCTCTACCGCAGCAGCTCACATAAGCGAAACGAAACCGACGTTAGACAGAAAAATAATTCATTCAAGGAATCGTACAAAATACGAGTTTTTCATTTACTATGCAAGACACCTACGAGCAATTAAGGTAATCATTATTCAACAAGGTCAAGACAACAGTAGAGTTAATCCTTCCGCGTGTCAGCGACTAAACCGATTTCAATGCAGGTTTCAAGCGAAATTGCAGTAAACAGACATTAAACAAATCGTATTAGTATTATGAAAAATACTAGCCTCCACAACTTGCCGAAAAACGCAACCCGCCCAAGCATGGAACACTTAACCCAACAATATCTAATTCTGGCGGCGCTCCAATCAGGTGCGAGACTTATCCGAGCGGTCGTTTGGTAGTTTGGCGATCTCTAATATTAGATCGAGCGAAGCCAGTGCCGTTTATAGAGGAACGAGAATAGCCGGCAGTCAACGTGCCGCCGCAGATGGCCACGCCGGCACGCAATTAGAACAACCATGGGAACGGCGGACACGCTCACGGTTTGTTTTATCCTTTGCCGGGATGTGAAGTGTATGTAACTATTGGTACACGTTGGGGTGATACGCATTAGTTAGCTGAAAAATATAGGATTAAAGAAAGAGCATTATCGTAAGACAAGAAAGTGATATTTATGTGAACCACGACTCAAAATTAAAAGTTATATACAGGTGGTAATGGTTGTTCTGCTTACACTCTCTACGAGTTCCTCAGCGAAAGGGACTTGACAGACCAACGGACAAGAAAGTGACCTTATAAGGTCCCTCTTGAGGTACCAAACCCTAAGAAGCAATAGAATACTAGAATAGAACTCCCTTTCATCGGTTATTATAAGTTTAGCCGAGCACTTGCCGTTCATTTCATTTTATAGTGTACATAAACATTGATATTCGATGTAAACACACGTAAGCGGCTTCTCCCGAAACACTCCCGTAAAAATTCCATTAACGTATTATATTCGGGTCGATGTTATGTGTACGCTGTAGCAATAAAAATAACACAATCTGCGATCTATTTTATAATGTACACAGGAAGTTATTTTGGGACATGTGTTTATAATTTTATCTCGTCCAAACGATTGATTTGGCTCGCGTGGAGCACGGCGCGCAGCTCGCGGTTGGACCGTTCAATCATTTCATTCTAATGTTATATTATATCTATTTTATAAACCATATTTATTGTATACGTGCACAACAAAGTGACTCCTCTACATCTGATAGTATGTTGGGTCCAGATAGAGTCACGAGAGACGATTATCCCTCGCCAGTCGACACAATATCCTACTACCAGCTTTATTATAACATTACCTGATAATGGTATTATTACAATATTATGTGGTAAGGCCGTAGAGTTACGTGTAATGTGCGGCTGGCTCTATCATGGTGGTCAACTAAGGTAAATGATAGTTTCCTTATATTTTTGGACGGTCAGTAGGCATGTCTGATATAACTTTTTCAGAATTAGCAATGCACGTTGGGATTGCCAGAGGACTTGAGCAACAGCAGTAGTAGGTATGTAATTGTTTACCATCAGGTAAAGAAGACTTTTGTTTATTCCTAATTCATAATACGAAAGGCAATTATTTATAATATTTATATTTGAATGTCCCTCTCGAAGACGTAGAAAAAGATAATTTATCAATATATACGTGATTAGAATAACATAAACTAAATTTAAAATGAACTTCCGTATATACCCTCGGTCATGGCCCACAAAACTGATTTCATCAGGTTTTATTATTTATTCATAAATCTGTGCAAAATTATATTTTCTGATCAACAAAGTCCTACAAATCTGTTTGTTATTGTTCTTATTTCCATAAGAACACATATTTACGTAGTAACACATATTACATAAATTTTATCATATCTACTGTCCACTCGATCATTCAGGTCATGAATAATTTCAACGCGATTATAAACAAAACCGAATTATCTTATCGCAGATCGTTTTAAAAGTAAGTGAAAATGTCCTATCACATAGTCAGTATAAAATGATTAGCGGATACAGACTACAGAACACACGACGATATCTGAACAGTGTTTAGAACCGACGACCTTGAGACAGCACAGAATTCGCATGTAACTGCTACAAGGTTTACAATTCCGTGAAATATTTACATAATAAAATACATGGTATGGTGAAGATGTGTACGTGCGTTTTACAACCGAGTGGAGAGACGCTTCTTTGATATCGACAGCATGTTCTCTCGCTTTAGAGGACGTTGTCAAAACTTGTAAGAATCTTAAAGGCACTAGAAATCGTTTCTCTATGCAAAGTAAATTAAAATCTTATTTTATAATCATACGCTCGTTTTTCTCCCATCGCTTTTTTGGGTAGACCAATTAGCAAGACACTTCTGAAGAAGATTGATAGAAGATTTTGATCAGGATGACCGATGCTGGCACCACGAAAAAATATAAGGCAGAAGAAAACATCACTCATGAGTAACCATGAGCTTCAATGGAAACAAAAAATATTTCAACAATATAACTGCTTTCCTTCGCTTCCTCAAGTGTTAGAATGTATTATTGGCAAATCAAACAATTCTATTCCAATGTTCCAATTACATCACAATAACAGACGTCGGGTGGAAGCTTCCTGCATCCGTCGAGTCCACGTGCAGCGAGCGAGACTCTACCATGAGATACAAACTGTTACAGACGTACGGAATGCTCGAGATGTATGTGTGAAATCGTTAATCATCGCAGTATACGAACGTTTCTTAATAGATATTTGCGTTACACTTTGTACAAATTGGTTGACTGAGAATTACAATGCGATAGATGGACAATCAAAGGTTTTAGCCAAGCGCACTGCTTAAAATAGGAAAAAAACTGTACTAAGAGAGAAATGCTTATACTTGGTCTAAGTACATTAAAGAAATTATAATAAAATATCCTGATCCGCGTGTAAACATTAAAATTGTCAGTAGAGTCGCAGATTGGTTGTTAAAGCCAGCAGCGCGCGCGCACGCCGCGGCACGAGCAAGACCGCGGCGCTGGCACCGACGCAACGCGCGTCATATCCGCCGGTGCATACCGCGCACAGAACGCTTTGGATTTCACACACTTTCCTTTATTTTAATATAGCTACAATAATCACAGTATTTTATGTGCACAGTCAAGTAAAACGACATTTAGTAAAAGTTTTGTGGCACAGTGGATGCGCTTTAGCCGAGAGTTTGCGGATTAGAACTTTAGACATAGGATAAATATTTATCGTTTCGTTATTTATTTAATGCTTTGAATGACGAGACAAGCTTGTAGTTCGCCGGATGGTAAACGACACAACCGCCAATAAACAGTAGAAACACCATCCAACGCCTTTAATTACAAAGTATTGTTTGGTATTTCACTGCGCTCGCCATCCTGAGATGTAATATGGTTACTCTTAATATGTCCAATAGTTACACTCGCTACAACTTTCTTCAAACAGGAACACAACAGTGACACTCACTGCTGCTTGGCGGCAGGAAGAGACATTGCGATGGTACCTACCCAGACGGACTCTCACATATGAGACACCTACCAGTATATTATTTTGGAGATGGGTATTCTGTAAAAGTCTCTTGTATGTCGATGCTATCGAAAGTCCGACTAGGGAGGTCTACCTACATGTGACGGTTAGATGATTTTGTACAATAATTCGTCTTGTATATATCCGTATTATCATTTTAATCACTTCAACTACGGTTCGTTTAGTTTTTGTTGTTGTTAAAATGACGTCAATGGAAATGTTTCACTGCTATTATACGATGTTTAAAGCACATTTATAAAACAATAAAATTACTTAAAATAATAATATTGACTGCCTCGGTGGCGTAGTTGTACTGCATGCGCGGTACGGCAGCGCTCTGAGGTCCTGGGTTCGAATCCCAGGTCGGGCAAAGTGATATTTGGGTTTTTCTGCTCAGTATCAGCCCGGAGTCTGGAATTTGTGCCCGATATGGCGATAGGCTCGCCCCCTATCACATCATGGGACGGAACACACTTGGCGAAAAGTGGGTGCCATGGTTGCGCCTCTGCATACCCCTTCGGGGATAAAATGCGTGATGTTGTGTGTAATCTGTTTTATTGCGGTAAGGAGACGTGAATCATATATTTTAACAAACACTATTACAATAGCACAACCGAGAATATTCTTTTATAGCAAAATTATTATATTTTCAGTATATCGGTCTTTATTATCTCAAAGATGAGCTAGTATGGGGTTGGTACACGATATACATATCTCCGATTTCTCTTTATTTTAAACCCTCAGTTTGACGTACACAGGTTTTTTTTAAATATTTCTCCTTACAATGAAGACAACAGTTCTCAAATACATACATAAACACGTATGTAAAAGCAGAAAAATATTGCCTCTAGTTGAAAATTGCACTCCGTCCTACTACATCTAGACCGTTTTATTCTTAAGTCTAGAGTCAAGTCAAGAGTTACAAAATCCCACATGATATTGAAAAGACACGCAACTCCGTAGTGTACGTAAACCGCGCCGTAGTCGGAGGTCCGTGCCGACCTGTTGTGTTGCGTCGGAGGCGCGTGGGCGGCCTTGTGACTGTGAGGTAGGTCGGACGACCTCCCACACTGGCTAAACATTGACGTACAACTGAAATGGGACCTTCGAGTGCGAGTAGTAGGCTTCCCTATGCGACTCCAAAAATAATATATTTTGAATACGTCGGTCTGGAAGTCATACTATTGTAAAACATGTATGGAACTTTCAACAAGGCGCGTTAATAGTACATTTCGCTTAGCAACTTTCTTTGATGATGAACTGATTATTTCATTGAAAACATTGATCTGGAAATCCCTAGGAACTCATCATGTAACTATTAAAGAAGAAGGTATCTACTATTGCATTATTTTTTAAACTAACATAATAATGTTATGTTTACGATAGTTTATCTTTTGTATAAAACGATCTGCTTTTAGTAGTAAATATTATTACTCACGCTTTCGTCTTAAATCTAAATTCTGAAGAGCAGTACTTCCTATCATTCAATAGTTTAAATATTCAAAGCACTAAATAGCGCTTATCAGCAGATAAGGAAATTGCTGGTCTCGTCTGGAAATGTATAAAAAACAATTTAATGTTAATTTCGAGTGCAAAAGTGCAAGGTCCATGCAAATTAGCAATTCTATACGTTTTGAATACCAGACGACGGACTACATAATGACGATGCTATTGTTTCGATATTTGTTTTGAAATTATAATTTACAAAAAAATGTTAAACTCACTTCGCAAACAACTTAATTTCTTCAAGAATAACAAATAGGGTTTAAAAGTTTAAATATTCATTGTGGCTTTTCCTTGATCTTTGTTATTAGGTTTTAATTGGTATATGTATTCTGCTTTTCGCTTCACACAAATATCAAAACTTAATTGAATTCAACACGAATCCATGTCCATTATATTTCCAGTAGTGTAAAATATTCGAAACATTACTCCAGCGAACCTCATCAGAAAATGCCAGACTACAAAACATTATTCCCGAGCTCATAATATAATAATCCGCATAGCGGCAGTCATTAAACCTGGTGAACTCCAGTGCGCGGCGGTAAGAACCCACTGACCAACATTCACGGCCAGTCAATCATCCAATTGTGACGTTGGAGCCAACGTTGGCGGGCTTGCTCCAAGGTTGAGAGGCAGCTGTTTCGGCTGTTGAACCGCTGACACCACTTCATTGCCGCTTCCTGCCCCGTGGCCAACAATGAGTAATTGCTTATTATATAACACGCGCAGAGAATGATACTACGTTGCGCTTTCTTCTTACAATATTGATTCAAATTGTTTTTCTATTGGCGTAGTGGCTAGCGATGGTTATATAAAATTTTATAGGTTTTCAACGATAATTTACTTTGCATATTAGTCGCCTCTATTTACTTTGAATTAAGATGATTTAAGAACCGCCTTGACTCACTTTAAGATTCCTAATAATATATTATTTTATGTGGATCATTAATCCTTCATTTTGTAAGACTAGCCGACGTCCTGTCAGAGCGTGACTAATTATTGACTTACCGTCTCTGCCACTTTACAACTCGCACAAAAAATTACTTTAAAGCGACTACCCACGTTTCTCTTCTTATCCATTGTTAGTATATTAGATTAGGTTTTTTATTTTCAAAGATTCGTCCCATCCTCACTGACTCTCGAGTAGTTTTGACTTAAGTTTGTAATATAAAACAAACACCGCTTTCAACTCTAATACAAATTCAACAGATGGTCATGCAAATTCGCCCAAACAATTATTACGGACTAGTGGCCTTAATAACGACTTCCCAAGTCTCCATCACAATAGACGAATAAAACGCAGCTGCAAATTGCGAAATGATCAATGGAATGGTAGAATTTACGACGTCTAGCCGCCGCGTGGTAAAAATAAAAGCATTGTGATGACGGGTGGAAAATGCCTGACGGCAGCCAGATGGGGCACGTGCTCGCCGTGTATTACACAATATGTAATTAGTTATTAGCACATTACAGCGGCATACACACGAATATCTGTGAGGCTGTTTTCTGCTTCACTGCATTTAACATGAGGGACGGCGAAGTCTCTTTAGAAAAAAATATAAAGAGCTGATGTTTGTAAGAGTGTACAGGGTCCCTGAGGGATATAGGCTATTTTATCACAAGAATGGACGTGATATCTTCAAAAAATAATCTTATACCCTAAAAGCTGTTCACGCATTGTCGGTTGCTCTAACTTTGTTGAAGATTATAAACAGCGATGATTATAATCTATCGTCAGTGACTCACATGTTCGTCCTCTATGGTATCAACAAAATACAATGGGTCCGCAAATTATATTTAGAATCTATAAATGGAAAACGTCAATGCGATTCAGCACTAATGTAATTAAAATGGAACTAATAAAATTACCAACCTAGGAATCCCAGACGAGCGTTGTTGACGCGTGGGACGCGCGTAGAGGGAGGGGGGGCAGGCACTTGTTTGTAAATAATACCCGTCAAGGTTCGTTCACACGTGGTCTGTTCACACAGCCCGGCACGCCGGCGTGCACAACGCGTGCTCTAATACATTACTAATCAGTAATTACTAACCTTCGGAAACGGCATAATAAAAATTTTATGACTGATTCTTTGTATAGATTCGTCATCGGAGTTTCTTACTTATAAGTAGTTGTTTAGACAAAGTAAGACTAGAAATAGATACTAGAAAAGTAAAGTTCTGTGGCAATGCTAATGTTAGGTAGAAAATGAGGCAATAATCAATGCAATCAATTGTATTCAAAATAGGCGTTTGGATTCAGTCGCTAATTCAGCATAAGAATATTTATTTCAAGATTAAAACACTTCATCAAATTCATTTTGAACAGATGAAATATTTCATTTTTGTTAGATCTTGTATGAAATGAATTATTTAAAACTCAAATCGACCAACCACAAACCTGGTTAGCACTTCTGTTGTTGTATAAATATAACTCTCCAAAACCAAACAATATTAATCAGCAGTAATAAAACGAAATATATCTAACTTCCTCAAAACACAAATAAATTCATTACGAACCATGTTTTAAAACACTGAACACTGATATAATAACTACTCATATCTATACTATTATATAAAGCTGAAGAGTTTGTTTGTTTGTTTGTTTGTTTGTTTGTTTGTTTGAACGCGCTAATCTCAGGAACTACCGGTCCAAACTGAAAAATTCTTTTTACGTTGGATAGCCCTTTGTTCGTGGAGTGCTATAGGCTATATATCATCACGCTATACCCAATAGGAGCGGGGCAGTAATGGCTAATCTCAGGAACTACCGGTCCAAACTGAAAAATTCTTTTTGCGTTGGATAGCCCTTTGTTCGTGGAGTGCTGTAGGCTATATATCATCACGCTATACCCAATAGGAGCAGGGCAGTAATGGCTAATCTCAGGAACTACCGGTCCAAACTGAAAAATTCTTTTTACGTTGGATAGCCCTTTGTTCGTGGAGTGCTATAGGCTATATATCATCACGCTATACCCAATAGGAGCGGGGCAGTAATGGCTAATCTCAGGAACTACCGGTCCAAACTGAAAAATTCTTTTTGCGTTGGATAGCCCTTTGTTCGTGGAGTGCTATAGGCTATATATCATCACGCTATATTCAATAGGAGCGGAGCAGTAATGAAACATGTTGCAAAAACGGGGAAAATTATGAGTTTTGAGAGCTTCCGTTGCCTGCGCTGCGTAAACGGTTAAAGTTATGCAACAATGATGTATGACGGGAATGTTTCACTTAAAAGTTCTAAAAATATATTATAAAACAAAGTCCCCGCTGCATCTGTCTGCCTGAACGTATTAAACTCAAAAACTACCCAACGTATTAAGATGAAATTTGGTATGGAGACAGTTTGAGACCCTGGGAAGAACATAGGCTCCCGGAAACTACTACTTTTATAACGGAAAACTTTAGCCTGAAAACTTTATAACGCGGGCGGAGCCGCGGGCAAAAGCTAGTATAAATATAGCTGAATAATGTTCTAGAATAAACACGTTATCTAAATGTATTAATAACACGTTATTGTGCTAATGTTTATCTGTCACTATTTGGTTAATATGTAACTCGAAAACATTCAATGATAACGTTTTATTACGTTATGCGTATTAATTTAATTAATACTTCGGAACCACAGTATTATTTTATTCACAAAAGGTTAGGCCATTGATTCAAAAAGTGGTCCAGGGGAGACTCGACGGGAGTCTACATTGACCAAAAAATAGAGGTATACAATTCGTAAGCGGGGGTCCACGATAAATGATCCGGTTTTGATAGTAAAGAACTAAAATGTTGGCTTGACTTTGCCTATCAATGTAGGCAGTCAATATTTTATGACGCTCAGCGACTATTACATGTAATAACTTGCATATTCTGGGAAATATGGTAGATATTTAGACGCAGTGTGTCCACTGGTACCAAAAAAAATTTGAAAATGGTCTATGAGAAAAGAAGTTAGGGAACCTCTGGTTTAGGCAAATATGCAAACAAGCCAGTTTTTACCACGATTATTCTGTCCCATGATGTGTTATGGGCAGGCCTATCAAAATATTGGGCACAAATTTTAGATAACGAGCTTTTATCTTTATAAAATAATGTTAATTATGCTATTATCGCTGTGACTGGTGATTATTGATAATTACTCACGACTGGGGGGTCGTCGGATCACTTCCTGCACAGTTTTTCACAACTATAAGATGCATGATAAGCAAGGTTTTTTTGGACCACATTGATTGAGACTACTACATTGGTGTTTACGAGTAATTCAATACAATAAAATCTAGAATATATCAATTAAAGTTGTTTAAATATACCTAGAAGCAGCGGTAGGCTAGTTGTGTGTGGAATGGACTACAGAGAGGAATGTCCGCAGGCTCAAAACAAAAGGACACCACACTTTTATAAAATTATGTGCGTATTCTTTATGAATTATCGCTTGCTTTAACGGTGAAGTAAAATATCGTGAGAAAACCTGCATACCTGAGAAATTCTCTATAGGAATTTGGAGGGTTTGAAGTCTACCAATCCGCACTAGGCCAGCGTGGTAAAGGTCTAACCTTTCGCAATAATGGAGAAGGCCCATGCACAGCAGACAGTATATAATGCAGGGCTGTTGAAGATGAAGTATGCTTAGACACCAACGATAATCTAACTAAATAGTAGAGCTACACACCAACGTCACCTACAGTGAAACAGAAGTGAAATGCCACTCATGTTACATTTTGTATAGTCAAAGATTGATGGAGCCCTAATAAATTCCATTCCTTTTTCTATATCATTATTTTTCTAGGTAAATTCTATTGTTTTCAGTCAGAATTCTATTAAATAACTGTTTGTTGTCCCAAAAAATGTGTGGTTGGGCATTGACAGTGATAGTGACAATCAGGCAACACAATTCTTAAAAACAAAATCTCACGACCTGATCAACACGGTACTTCACGCGCCGACAAACGTCAAACATAAACCAAGATACGAAGCTAAAGAGGTCAGATTCTAAGTAAATATAATTAAATCACATTGGAATTACAAGTTATTGTATTCGCAGTTTTCCTACGATTCCGCGAACGGACATTAATTGCGGAGAGCGACCCGCGACACTCCGCCGAGGTCGAAGGGTCGCGATCACAGCGATAATGCCGGTTTGCTGTAATGATAAAGACAAATAGAGTCTGGATCTCACGGTGGGTTCCGTGTCAGGAAAACTTTAACGAAAATCGAAGTTGTACTTCTTAATCAGAGTATAGTTACTAAAAAATATCGTGTTAGTTTTCAAATTGCGTAACTATGTTCAAATGTTTTATACAAGTGAGGAGGGATTTATTCCCGCATTCGGCAATTACAAGAATGCGACATAATATATTCGATTTTCCGTGCCTTCTACGCATTCCTACATGCAATTTAAAACAACATTGACTCACCGAGTGTTTAATTGACTAGCATGACCTGCATTGGGTCAACAACCCATTAACGATTTCGCAGGAAATCAGGCCTACAATTCTCACACAATTTCCTACAAAATCATACATTTTCCTTGTGGGATTCCATTTCATATATATACTTAACATGATGTAAGTAAAAAATTCTTCCATCTACGTATTTTCCGCTATATTGCTATTGTTTTTATTATAAGCTATTTATAAATGAATGGCCTATTGTCTACATCGGACTAACTTTATTTCGCAATGTTGTTTGCCTGCAAAATTGATACGTCGTCGGAAAAAGTGTTTCTTTTTTATATAATGTACATGTGGCAATGCATGTACAAAGTTTTGGCAAATTAAATGACAAAGAACAAATTTAGTTAAAATGGATTACACATAGACAACTTTTTATCCCGCTAATTTGTTCCCATGGGAAATAACGGTATTTTTTAACAGATTTTTTAAATAGAAGGTTCAATCGTCTTGTAACGCTATGGTCAGTGTTTTAGGGATTTTTACAACTGGAAAGGCTTTACATGCGTCCGCGTGTAAAGCCGCACTTCAGGTCATAACATTACTGCCCATACTAGGCCAAAGGATTGTTTTGTATCCGGCTCAAATTTCGTGCAGATCCTACTAAGTAAACATTTGTTTTCACTGTACAAATACTCCGTAACTAATCCAAGCCAAATAAAAAACATAAACTGACTTCCTAAGACGAGAATTTGCTTACGGAAGTCTGTATTTGATTAGAATAAAAAAAAACAAACCAATTTCACGAACCAACGATCTCAAAGGTACATGCCGGCACTCTCAAAGAGTTGTGGAAAATTCAAACGTAAATGTAAAGCAATAAGGATAAAGTGTAACATAAATATTAATTGAGTACGCAATACACTGAATCATCAGGAATAATAAATAACAACAGTCACGTAAATAATGTTGACCCCACATTAAGATACAAATGGGTGCGGACCCACTCGTCCCCTAAAACTCGTACCCTAGAATAAAAGTTGTAAATTCGTCACCTATTCAAGTGCCCATTGGTCCCCTGATAGGAGACCAGTTAATATTAATTTATTTATAAGGTACCCATTCGTCCCCCGTCGTCGTTATCAAAATCACACGAAGAAACATGATAAGCAAGTACAGGCATGCACGATTGTGTAGAAGGCATAACCGTCTGTGAGTGGTCACCGTCGCCTGTAATCCTAAGTGATCGTTTTATTTAATGATTTATCATGTTTACGCGGCGATAGCCTAGTTGGGTGTGGAACGGACTGCAAAGATGAATGTCCGCAGGTATAAATCCCAAGGCACACACCTCTAACTTTTCTAAAAAATCATGTGTGTATTCTTTGTGAATTTATCGTTCGCTTTAACGGTAAAGGAAAACATCGTGAGGAAACCTGCACATCTAAGAAGTTCTCTATAGGAATTTCGATGGTGTGTGAAGTCTACCAATCCGCACTAGGCCAGCGTGGTGGACTAAGGCCTAATCCCTCTCAGTAGTAGAGGAGGCCCGTGCTCAGCAGTGGGCTGATATATAATACAGGGCTGATATTATTATTATTATATTACGCGAATGTTAGGTGCAGGCCACACAGAAAAGACGTGGGACGCAGACATGGCACGGATGGGGCGCCGTCGTAATTTTTAAAACATATAGAAAACACGAGGCACGTTCGTGACGCTGGGCGTCGCAAGAGACGACGGTTTTCAGCTGTCTGATTTGACACGATAACATGTCTTTTTGCGAAGATGAAGATGTGTTAGCACTGGTGTATCTCGCTAATATACAGAGGGTTATTGTATTACTCTAGTCTGTTATAATTATAGAGAACTGGATGATTTTCAATTAATCTAAAAAATTAACGTTGAATACATAATCGTCCCGCATTTTCACTTAATATACAATGATCTTCGTTCTCAAAACACCTCGCAACTACTCAAGGACGCAGGTAGCTTTGTGTAACAGCGCCCCACCCCGCTATATGAGAATAATTATTACGATTACATTAAAAACATAGTGTCTTAGTATAAAATAGTAGGATAACGTAGTTTTCCCATAAAGATTTTTTGTGTTTATGAAAGTGTAGTTTACAGGACGCAATCTTTTAGGCACTAAAACGTAGAATGGCCTCTTAAGATATTGTAATTTTGAAAGGGAAGTAATAGAATTTAATAATAATACTGATTTCCATACTGTCATTGTCTGTGATTTGTAATAAATGTGATACTTATACATAGTCCATTGAAATGTTACATTTTTTAGGCCTTACCTTGCGTTTTTTAGAGGACGCAATTTTTTTTTTGAGGTGTAGGGGGGGTCAGTCTAAACCTAAAACCAAGTTTGTGGGGTCGCCACCCTTGTCCCACGGCCGCCATCTTGAAAATAGGGGTTGAAATGGTTTTTACGATGTATCTCTTAAACTATTTATCTGACAAAAAAATTATAAACATTTTTGTTGCAAATTAAATTCTCTACAACTTTGGTCTAGAAACTTTTGTCGTAGAACTATAAATAAAAAGTTATAAGCGAAAATGTTAAGAAATTCAATGTTAAGCAATGTGCATTGCAACGTCATCAGAACGTGTGTTTATAAGGTTCATAATACTTTTTTGTACTCTCATTAATACCCAAATACCCAAGGGACCATTAGGGAACAAAAGAACATCTGCCTGCTATTATTATTATTATTTCTAACCTCTGTTGTTGTAAGAATAGCTGATAATATTGTGTTGAAGTTGTAGTAAGTAAGTTGACTGACCCCCCTACACTTAAAAAAAAATAAAATTGCGTCCTCTAAAAAACGCAACCCCAAATGTAACTTTTCAATGGACTAACAGGGTAATTTTGACATCGTGTTACTAAATGAAATCACCGATTCGTGGTGACCTCTACTAACACCGTGCAAAAATTATTCATGAGTAATGAATATTTTCGCCAAAAATCCCAATTTAAGATTTATGGTTTTTGATCACGCTGTCTCTTAGCGCGCTTAACTTAAGTGAATGAACTACGTCACAGCTGATCATATTATTAGCGAACCTATAGGGTTAAGAAGGTCAGCTCACAAATGAACTTTCAATACGTTCACCGACATGGTTGCAGCAGTTTATTGAGTCGTGGAATTTGAAATAAGATATGCAAATTACTACAAAAACAGTCCCTACCCCACTAAAAATACGTGATAATAAAACGACATCCAATAAATAAATACCGTCATGCAAGTGTATGAAAAGGAATCAAGTATTTTGCATGTGCTGTTGCCTTTAAAGAAAAGTATTGATTATTTAGTCAATTATAAACGTTATTTTGGTTTTTAAATTAGTTTTCTTACCAAAAAAGTTACCTACATAATTACTAAAGTTACAAGATTTAAATCTATTGGAATCTTTTTTAGAATCTACATTATATTCCAATATTTATTTTAATTCCAACATTAATATTTCGGTTTGTCATAATGTCTAAAAGACTACGTAGACCGAGAGTAGACGTATGTCATATTATGCTTTCTGTACCATTTCTTTGTTAGATAGGTACACTATGGCAATGCGTCTGAGTCTTTGGCCGAGTCGGAATAGCGTGCGAAAGCGACATGATGATAACACTTTTCATTACAATAGTCGTACTCTTTCTCACCTAAACACTCAGTGTTGTCAGTATAAACATTTTACCAATAAGGTTACAAAATGACTCTGTACAAATTTAATGCATTTTATTTATGCCTTTAGCACGCGATTGTACCGCCGTCATAGAGCTCAAAAAAACAAAATACTCTATAGGAGGGGACCAGTAGGCACTAAAAAATATTACAGGGGACGAGTGGGCACAGGGTACGAATTTCAGGGGACCAGTGGGTGCGAAGCCATACAAATGTGTCGTATTTAACAAGGGACTTTACTGACAACTCTGTCATAACACAAATATTTGTACGTCACCTTTATATTCGTTTGTATCCGGGATTAAAGCCGCAGGTTGTCGTTCCACAACACATCCTCGTGAAGGCTAAAAATTCCACAAAACGGCATTATTGTTTGTGAAGGTGACTTCCCCCAGTTCTCACGATAACACGTCGGACCAAAGTGGGTTGGTAGGTCGCTAGCAGTGGTGAAGAGTGCTTACAACCTGATTCCTGCCGACTTCCCATTGTGTAGAATTTATGTTGAATCTAGTTATTAGAACGATTTCATGCATAGTACCTATAGGTATGTGTCGGGTTCCCCTTCGGAAAATTACATTTCGCCACTGCGCTCTAAGCCATCTCATACTCATCACATGCAGGTGATGTGAACAGCCGGAAGATATCAGTATATACATAACAATAATACCTAACACTCAGTGTATTCTATGATTAAAATGCAGCGCGGAAAAGGTAAACGCGGATACGACGTTCACACAACAAAACCCTCAAGGGCGCGCGACGCGGCGTGTTTTTCTCCACGTTTTTATATTAGAAACTAAACGCAAATAGACGCAACGCGATCGCTTCCTGAAAGCGTCACAATCTTACACCGTTACCATAAACACGAGAAAAAAGTTCAGACACGTGACGCTAAATGGCATTGTGATTATATTGCGACGTATAACTATTGTATCTACCTTATAATAACAGTTACAGGAAAATATTAATAAAATAACGATTGAATAAACAACATTGCGACGTATGATGATGTTTACAACTCCAAAACATTTGATGAACAATGTGTTAACATTACATAAATTTCGTTCGTGAATGAGTATTCTATAACCGATGAGTGATTACAATTTGCACTAAATGGATAAGGTAATTACCCCGGGAGGTAATAGCGCAACGATTTGCTTGAGGCACCGCCGCCTGTGACCATCGCAACGATAAGAATATTAGAGGTAAGGAATAATTTTGTTTTACGACACAAATTGACTGAAATTTGCCACGTAAAATTATGGCATAAGATAATGAAGCAAAATCCAAATTAAAATGATATTAAAAACGGTGTAGTGTGTATACAGTTCTGCCTAGAATATGAATAGATCCGATTGATCCATGTGCCCTCGTCTACCCTTTTTACCAATCTCTATAACTTTCCTTAAGATTTAAAACTCACCCATTACACCTCGAGGTTCAGATACTATATTGAAAATTCAGGTATAATATACAAATACATATATAGTTTTGTCTCATTTCGACATCTAAGATGTGCCTATTATAAAATATATAAAGTCGGATAAATATAACCATTAGGAAAATAATAAATCCTATCATCAAATCTAAATTGAACAATCAAGGGCCTGAAATTGAGGTAAGCGTGTCTAGGCTAACGAAGGGAAGTCCACCGGGCGCTCCTCTGACCTCGATGACATTGCCGCCGCTTCCTCGTATTTCAATTCTTTGACGTCAATGCGGTGGCCAGATGTGACTCAGGTGTTTTCGGGCGACTGTACACTGGTTGCTTGTCAAATATTAAATTTAGTAAAATTTGTTGTTTTGTGATCTCAATATTGAATTTTTCTTATAGGGCTTACAAACATCTTATTTTATTATGTGTGTTAGTTTGAGATAACAGCCAAAAAACTCCGACACAGAGATGGAAAGGTCGTTGTTAAGGCCATAGCATAGTACAGAAGAGTGTATTCATTATTTAGATTACTTTAGATTTATTTTATATTAGCTTTGCCCGCGGCTCCGCTCTCGCGTTATAAAGTTTTCAGGCTAAAGTTTACCGTTATAAAAGTAGTAGTTTCCGGGAGCCTATGTTCTTCCCAGGGTCCCAAACTGTCTCCATACCAAATTTCATCTTAATACGTTGAGTAGTTTTTGAGTTTAACACGTTCAGGCAGACAGATGCAGCGGGGACTTTGTTTTATAATATATTTTTAGAAATTTTTAAGAGGAACAATCCCGTCATACATCATTGTTGCATAACTTTAACCGTTTACGCAACACACGCAACGGAAGCTCTCATAACTGATAAATTGTCCCCGTTTTTGCAACATGTTTCATTACTGCTCCGCTCCTATTGGTCATAGCGTGATGATATATAACTTAGAGCACTCCACAAACAAAGGGCTATTCAACACAAAAAGAATTTTTCAGTTCGAATCGGTAGTTCCTGAGATTAGCCATTACTGCTCCGCTCCTATTAGTCATAGCGTGATGATATATAGCCTATAGCACTCCACGAACAAAGGGCTATCCAATGCAAAAGATTTTTCAGTTTGGCCCGGTAGTTCCTGAGATTAGCCATTACTGCTCCGCTCCTATTGGGTATAGCGTGATGATATATAGCCTATAGCACTCCACGAACAAAGGGCTATCCAACGCAAAAAGAATTTTTCAGTTTGGACCGGTAGTTCCTGAGATTAGCCATCACTGCTCCGCTCCTATTGGGTATAGCGTGATGATATATAGCCTATAGCACTCCACGAACAAAGGGCTATCCAACGCAAAAAGAATTTTTCAGTTTGGACCGGTAGTTCCTGAGATTAGCGCGTTCAAACAAACAAACAAACAAACTCTTCAGCTTTATATAATAGTATAGATTCCTTTGAGTCAATGATGTGAGCATAAAATATAACAGTAAGATATATATTATTAATTAATGTAGTCATTTAAATTATATATTGACCAAGGTATAATAAAACGTATCTGTTCGTCTTAGTCTACATCTAGTCACAAACATAGAAGAAACTAAAAATACTACGATACATAGCTGATGACCGTCATTGAAACCGTCTACGTTACGCGTTATCTAGAATTGTGTAGTTATGTAACAAAACATTTAATATTCAAACAAGTGTTTCAAGTCGAATACTTTACGCAAGCTGCCCAAAATAGACGCATTAGCATGTTTTCCTCATGTGGCGACATTGTGTCTATCCGATCCTACTAGTGACAAAACAACAGGACATCTACGTTAATAACTGTATATTGCATTAATAACCTTATTTCTGTTTTACTTGTAAATTTTATTTGGCACTAGGTGTTGCTCGCGGCTTCGTCAGTGTGTAAAGCGTTTCCCGCTACAAATGTCCCTAAAACATCGTTCGATGACAGCTCCATCTATTTAAAAATTATATTACATAGATTCCATACCCCATGGTGGAAAATTATCGGGATGAATAGTACCAAGTTTTAATTTAGGACATGGTCTACCCGTGTGCTAAATTTCATTCAAATCCGTTCAATTGTTTCTGCATTTACCTATAACAAACATCTAAATATCTTTATTAACATTCGCATTTACAATATTAGTACAGTAAGAAGTAAGATACGGTTATGCTATGGTATTATATGGCAGTGTGGCGTCTATAACTCCGTGATCTTAGTTGGGAGAGAAGAATAAACAGTTTCCAAAAAGGGTTATGAAAAGTGGGTAGTTGTTTACATACAAGGCTTGGAAAACGCCTTAGACGGATATTCACGTCACGTGATCCGGTCCGTGCGAGCATTCGCGCGGAACATCGCCGGAATGCGAACAGCCTCCTTTTTAACAAGCCGTTTCAAGTGACGGGTAAGTAGAACGATTTAATAGCATTACAGTATGTCGCAGGTATAAAATGGCCAGCACCCTTAATAGGAATTTACTTACTATATTATAGTATTCATATCATGTGAGTTAGTGTATTCCTCATTTAGACTATAACAAATGTAAAATAGAGACTTAGTGCCTTCCCCAAAAATTTACACACGGTTATACGATTTTCTGTTCGAAGTGTACATGTGAGGCAACGGTCACGGTCAACGGTTTGGTGGTAATGATATACAAGATTTTACCAAATAATGAAAGGCATATATGGTCACGTGCTAGACCTTTCATAACACACTACTCACAAAATTATGACTAGACTTTCACTGTTAATTAGGTTTGATTAGAAAGTACGTTTTAGTTCATAAAATTACTAAAAAAAATATTCAAGATTGATAAGTTGATAAATTTAAATTCGAAAATATAAATTGATACGTTAAACAAACGAGGTGCCTCCCCATTAAGAGAATACTAATTCCGTTTATCTCAAAAACGAACATATGTGATCAGTGTAACGAGCATATCGACACCAACAATTTATACTACGCTAACTCGAAGTTTAGGTAAAATCGTTTTTTTATGCCAAATTGCTTAAAATATGTTGTTTTATATGTAATAAAAAAATCGTGAAGAAATATATAAAAATAAAGAAGTTACAAAGTTTATACAACGCTAAGTAAAGGTATTTTTTGAAATCAGTCGATTTTAATTACGCTAACTATTGTTAGCGGAGTATACGCGGGAGGAGACGCACCGCTTGTTCGTTTATATTAATCTAACGACACTTGTCGCTGTGTTAGATGTGATCGCGAGATTTTATAAACCTTATCAGTAAATCATGATTGATAGTCTCATTGTTACAAGTTATTTAAAATATTGTTAGTGTTACTTTATTATTACAAAAATGTCACGAAAACGAGTTAAATATTTAGTGGATTTAATTAAAAAGGAGGAATATTCATTGAGCACTGTTGATAAAAATGGGGAGATACTGCTTCCTACTGTTGAGAAAAGTAAGTTTAATGTGTTATTAAAGATTATAATGTATGTCAAAGTAGATAAATATGTTTTATATTAACACAGTACGTTTTTGAAAATTTGATCCGCTCAACTCAATGTCCGTGTAACACTACGCTAACACTTAGTTAGCGTACTTTAATACGTTCGTTTATATTTGTATGTTTGTAAAATGCATGACTTAGCGACTTTTACGTTAAAATACTTACGTGAAAATGTATGTTAATTAGTTTATTGGTGGTATGTTGACTGTTTTTACATATATATGTTTTTATAAAACAATCATATGATTTCAATACATTATGCCTATTACTCTATAATCGTTGCCATTACCTGCCGAAGTTGATTATCCTGAATTTGTGGTTTTGTATAATCACATCATGTTGGATGAGCCTATTCAAGAGAATGCTTATTCTATTCTATATCCAGTTCTACAAGCCAAGATATAGTCAATTACGAAAATGATTATAAGATATACATTTAAACAACGTTCCACATAATATTTATTCACCAAAGGTATTGACTTCTATCCAAAACCTTCTCTATTGACGTTAACTCCACCAAGTATGGAACCTGCATACATAATACCCCCGTAACTTCACCCTATTGTGATTTTTCGGAATCTTCACAAAGTTTAAACAATACTTTGGTACCGACTTGCGAAGATACCGAAGATAGAACACTCACACCTGAAATCAGTAGGTCAGCCCAGGAAAGTCTTTTCGATTCTTATATGGATAGCGACCTCAGTGGGAACACAGATTCAGTATCAACAATATCTACTCCCAGTAATTCAATTTCTTCGCCTGTAGCATTTAATGATAGTGACTATTCAGCAGTATCGACCCCCAAAACAATAAATGTAGATCTAAAAAATAATGATGTAGGTCTCAAACGTCTTAAACTTGAAGATGAGTGGATACTTAGATAAATTTTTAGGTAATAAAGGATTGGAAGGTATATTCCAATCCTTTATTACACAAAAGTTTTCTGACCTGAAAGGAAAAACTAAAGCACCAAGAAACATTAAAGTCGCTTGCGTCAATTATCGTCTGCAATGTCATAATAATATAAACCAAGAAGTTCTTATTGACCTACTTGATGAGTTCTGGGGTAATCACGCGAAATAGTGGAAAATCATCGCCAAATATGTGATACATAAAACCTACAAAAC
>NW_023593728.1:0-20374 GCF_014839805.1 Manduca sexta
GCTACTCCTTTTCGATATTTCCGCGAGTTCGTTGCTTTGGCCCCAATATTCAATACGATATCCAGTTTTCTCCGAATAAAACACTGTTGCTGCGTAGTTTCCATCTTCTTGGATTCTGGAAGCGAGTTATTGCCTTTGAGTATTTATGATTTGCACTCGATGATAAAGACTTGGGAATATATTAACGGAGCTGATAAGTTAATAGAAACATGTAGATACTGTCATTTGCAGTTTTGTATTGCAGTGTTTTGATACAGTTACCCTTGCGAACAATATTGTGTCTTATGAGATATCAAATTAATTAATCTAGAATGACTTGTAGAGGTGCAGAATACAAACCTTTCAATTTGTCCGACGAAGAGAGCCAATATAGCAAGTACGCCAAGTATTCCCAACACGTAAGAGCTTATTTTGGTCTGGAGCCAAGAGGCGCCGACCACTTTCAGAATCTTGCTCATTTTTATAGTACTACACTTATGACAATCTGTTATATATAAATAAACTATAAAATGAAGAATATGTTGAGGAACTTAATAACAATGAAGTGACAGTGCGTGTAGACGATTTTCTCCAACGGGAGAGTGACCATCAAAATGCGATGGTGTGTCCAGGTGTTTACGGTACCACTGATGATGCTCCGGACGCTGGGCTCGGAGACGGCATTGGACAGTTGTACTCTGTCTTTATTGTTATGCGATATTTTTTCACCAGATTATCACTTTCTTTCCCTTTAACTCTGTAACAAACAAAAATGACTATTCATATGCCGCTCCCTAAAAGTAAATGTTGACGTATTTTAGCTTTATATATATTTAAATATGCTTATTATATCGCTACGTACACAGCCGACGTAAATCGATTAAGGCGACAAAACCACAAATATTAAGAACAAGTTAAAGATGATGATATTGCCTATTGACGCAAGTAATTACGCAAACAACAGAAAATAAAATATATATTTCAAATTTATAATGATTAGTCACTTTCTTTTTAATATTTCGTAAGGAACAGAAAAAACATCAAAGTATTGGGTTATCATTCAATTTGTAGAAAATTTCAAAACACCTATAAAAAACTTTTAGACTCGCATTTAACCACATATTAAATATTACTAATTTCAAAACATAAAGTCACACGCACTCTATTAGCACGTCTGAAAATCAAGCTCACAACGTAAACAGATAAACTAATGGAATATTACCGATAACTAAATTATGGTGCTCCAAAAGAATTTTATTAAACATACATTTTCCCAAACACAATCACAGGAGCGTTTTGTTTCACTTCTGGATAAAACGAGAAGTGTAGGTGTACGGTTAGGGAGTTCTCACAATAACTGGAAAGTATTCATCGGTAGTCAGGTAGATATACGGTGTTATCACCGTACAAATAAATGATACTCTAATAATGTTTAAGGATTGCGCTCTCGCGTTATCTATACGTATGTAATTACACTTACTGAAATAGAAATTGATATCAAATGTAATTATTTTCCTTTCTTTTTTGTTTGTAAATTACAATGTTGCATTTGTCGTTCTTTTGTCTAAAACGTGCAATACAATGCTTTTTATGTAACTAAGTTAAAAAAAATTACGACCAAAAACCTTTGTGATTACTGTATTATAAACTTAATTATATACTGAATTATAAATAATTGTAACTAAGTACAATTCTATCGTTTAAATAATTATTAAAGAAATATGCTCTACGTATGTGGATTTCGATATTAAATTTAACTCGAAAGACGTATAGCAAATATAAAACAATTCCTTTCAATTTTCAGTTTATAAAAAAACACAAATAAACCTGTACAAATACATAGACCCCAATTGAATTACGTATTTAATACTTAAATAAGCACATGAATTACTTATCTTAAGTCTTCGAAATACATAAAGCAAATATTAAGATCCGATAATTTTATTTTTTGAACTGTCTGAGGACAAATCTAGGTAAAAGATTTTTAATGGTAAAAATTAACCGGCATCTAAAATTCAATACAAAGGTCAAAGATATTCAATATACCCGATGTACTGTATAAAGTTACTCACAACCTTATTTAGGTTAAAGCCTTCAAATATAGGTTTGTCTTAGTATGATAAATTCAAATAAACAAATCTATAAATAATTGTTGACCATCTGCAAAATATATTTCACAGTGTAAGCAAAAGGCGGCTGATTGCGCTATCAGAACTAAGAGTTGGGTGTATAGTGCATCGCAACGCACCGAACCTGATATCATACACAACGTACCTAACACTTACACGTGGAGCTTAGACAATCACCTAACAACTATCCATCAGCTGTAGATCGACACTGTTTCTAAGCAATTAACACTCTACGATCTACATCAGTACTCAACCTTCTTTATACGAATCACAAGATGTCTTACGAACGTAAATTTATTGACCAGCTAAGTTCTTAAAACGTAATTAATTTAAAATGCTTTTTATTTTTATAAGTTTAGCTATCGGCTCAGATGATCTTGAGAAAAGTTTGTCTAGAGTTAATGAAATTTGTAAAGTCAAATTGGCCACTTTCAAAGCTTTAGCGGGCCAAATGAAGAAACCCGATGTGACGGGCCGCAGGTTGAAATAGCTGCTTTTATATGAAAGGATTATTAGAAACAGGATTGCTAGAATAACAATGAAGCACATAGATCAAATACAAAAATATCTCAATTAAATTTGTGTTTTATAGGTTAAGGTTAATAATTTGTTAGGTACCAAGGAAAAATAAAAGCTTTATTTTTCCTTGGTACCTAAGTCCATCAAAAGGTTGCCTGGAAGTAATCGTCAATTCCGATAGGACCGCCATTTGTACTTCCTCTTATTTAGCTTATTTTCTATTGTATATTTAATTTTCCTCTTTGTCTTGGATGTACAGTAAACAGTTTAAAATATTATTTTATTTGCAAACCTACTCTTATATAAAATAACATAAAATCTGTTTAAAGTAAAAAAAAGGTACGTAAAATATCGTGAAACAATATTTATATATTGCCAAATCATTCGACCCCTAAGTGTCTGATAATCGTCACTTCTTCACTATCGCGACCGAGTGAATATCACGTGTGGATTATACCAAATAAGTAGATACCTTTTTTTCTTTCTAATAAATGAACAGCATTTTACCGTTTTTTAAGTTAATAAAAGAACAAATTCAATTTAAAGATATTTTTAGCCTATTTTAGTACTATAATCAAAAATTATTCAGACCCTTCGTGGATTTTTGCTGTATACCTAGTAATATAGCTTAAATATACATTAGCAATTAATATAAAAAGGTTAAAATAAGTGAGTTGCTTGAAGGTTGAAGCTGTTACAATATTAATACGCCGAACAACTCTTATCGTTGACAATGGACAATGGACTAAACCTGTTGCATTTAATGACAAATGTAAAGTACCATTCAATGAAGATGAAACAAAATGTCAGGGTTTTAGAGAATCTTAAATGGTCATTATAAATCGTACATATTTCAAATAAGATCAACCAACGCTTAGACTTTGTATCCATTTCTAGATATGAAAAGTTATAATCGGCGAATATAGTTTATCTTAAATACGTGATTTTATGTGAATACTGGTGAATGTTTATTCGTGATCGACTTCTAAAGCACGCACTTGGCCCCTGTTCGCGGTCTGTTTGCGCGGATTTATAATATTACGGGTTATAATAGTTTTTTCACTTTCTAAACAAGCCTTTATTTATTCTTCTTATTCAAGACGTATGTATGGACTCTAATAACTCAACGTACCTACTTGTCAAAAGGTTTTGTAATTAATAGTGTAAGAAAAAGCAAGTGAGATATTTATCGTGCTTTTTTTTATAATCACTGTCAAACAAGTACCCGTAATATTCTTTGTAAATAGATTCGGTGGTATTGATGATCCGCTCCATGGGTAAAAAATTATTATTAGGTACACAATTATTGAATTTCGGGCGAATACTTGTTGCTTCGTATGCGTTTATAATAAAAACATAAACTCTATTGTTTTAACATAGAATTTCACGCATCACAAAGAGATTACGCTCTACACAAGGAAGGACAGGCCACTTCACTTATAATTCTTCCACTCACCCACGAGACCAACCTAACGTTGAGTTCACTACCAGGAAAATAAATTACTGAAACCACCGGATAGTCTTCCATAGCAAAATTGCAAACTGCGGGTAACGGTAAAGATCGTACAGAAATAAAACCAACGCCTAATCGTACGGGAGTTATTCTGGTAGCACTGAGTAAATTTATGTTATTTTATTATAAATATTAGAACCGAATTTGCAGAAGTACGTACGTCCGTCGAATACGTAAACAAATCGAAAGTAAATCAATATTGCCTGGAGCCGGATAACGCACAAGTACATTTATGATTTTATGATGATGCTCTAGGTAGAGCATAAAATATGTGTATTTTAGAGTACACGTGTCTGAAGGTAAGAACATAAAGTCATGTACAGAATAGAAACTAATGAAGGTCATAATGATTTCTTATGTTTACGCGAATGTTAGACATTAAAATTAAACTATTTTTCTGATTTTATCGCGGTATTTATATTCTAATTTTCTCCCGACGTTTAGAAAAATGTAACGTTGTATAATTGTAAAACGTAGGTAGATATTGTTACTTAGACTTTGTGAATGACCAACACCTCAGTCCCTCCATAACCACGAAGGGTGTAAAGTCGAAACGTCGGAAGAAAATTAAAATATAAAAACCACGATAAAATCGGAAAAATAGTTTAATTTTAATAATGAAGGTCATATTTTCCTTAAATCACAGTTTTTCGTAGTCGTTGATTATATAACATGATAAGTAATTTATTGGCAAAAGTCAACACGACTCTCACTGCAAACACATAAATATTTATATGTGAATTATGAATAAAGACACTACTTTGTAGATTTCGTGTTTGACGTCAAAGTTTTAATTGTTACGAAAGCAAAAAAGTCTGTTCACTGGTGTAAATATAAAGTATAAAAATGACCTAAAATCCTGATATTGATTATTGAGCAACGTCTAATGTCACTAAAAAAACAAAAATGTCTTAAACCATTTTCTTGCTGACTTGCACTGAACTTCTGAATATAGCAAAAATAATACCTAATACAATAACAACCCAAATGTCTGTTTTAGTATTGTATTTACGTCATACAAAGTGATCCTAATGGATTCGTTGAAAACTGAACGCGGAGGATCAATATAAATTGCATTATTCCAGCTATAAAACGATCTCTCTGAATGTACCATTTGACTGGAGTTGTAAAGTTGATGTTGTATTTTCACAAATAAAATTCACCGATTTATTTAACTACAGTAAAGTACTGCTTATTTGATCTTAATAGCACGGTAGTAAAGGAAACTAAAATAAAGAAATCATGATATATCGGCTGATAAATAATCAAAAACTATGTCAGTGGATCTAACCCAGAAACTAAAGAAGTAAAACATACAGTCACTTTAAATAATTATAACATCAATAAAGTAGCGGCTGTGAACTTATTTAACATCTTATTCTGGATTATTTTTCTTCCACCCGACCGACCCGAACTGTTCGAATACTATTTGGAGTCAGCACAACACATTTTTGCATGTCGCGGAAAAGATTTGGGTTAGTCTGAAGACCAGTACGCCTTTCTGACAAAAATTACAAAACCCACACAAAGTTGAGCCTTCTAGTGAAAAAAATACGTATTCCCTATCGCTAGTCCAAGAGAATGGTATATTTTAATTTGGACTATTGTATCAATATCACTATTCGTATTAATTTCTCATATTCTACACGACATAAGGAAAAAAAAATTGTTGACGAATCAAAGTGTAGCCTTCTTTGTATTTGTAAAACCGCTGATTTTGAAATTAATATTTCGTGTTTTTTAATTTTAATTGTTAAATATATAAAGACGAAACTTAACGAAACCAAAATAAAGTCCATAAAAATAGATGAACAAAGCGCCATAGTGATCCCTAGATCAACAAAAAATAAACTAACAGAATTTGTCTCACATACAAAGGGAATCAAATAAGTTTTGGCAAGGTGTCAACCAAAGACCTCTCCCTGACATATACAAACAACGTAACGGATGTCCAATGACGCGTGCAGACAGAGTTTATTTTCCCGGATTTGGTGGCTTTACACTAAAGTGTATTTTAAATATACTATAGCACGAAAAATTATACCGCGTTCTATGCTTAGTTTATACGACTTTATTAGAATAACTAATTTTTGCCTGTGGCGGCGCCTGCATTGGAAAGATTTCCGGAAATATTTTCCCGTGATAAAAAATAGCCTACAGCATTTAGGTGTATTGTAGCTTTCTATAATTAATATAGTTTTCAAAAACGATCTCGTATTTCCAGAGATTAATGCGTTAAAAAAACTTAATTTTTATACATTAGTATAGATATTATAAAGCTCTTAGATGCAATTGTAAAATTAACAAACAATTAGTGTATAGACGATAGCGTCAACCAACTAAAGTCGCCAATCCGAGACTTGTCTCTCTGGCAGGAGCAGGTAGAGACCGACCGACATTCTTTTGATCATAAATAAAAGTTGTTCCAAGTTTAAATATCAGTCGAAACACTCCCACAACCATTCACGATCCGCGTCACGTGTATTCATCCAAAAAAAAAGGTGAGAATAAACAGAATTCCGCCACAAATCCCTTTACATTATATATTTCGATGAAACCTGTGTTTTATTTTAAATTTAGGTTATTTTCGATTTTAAAACAAATTGAAAGATATTATTAACGCAAGGAATTGTATTTTTAGCGAAATAGTATTGCAGAAAAAATCCGTACTCTAGCAAATTCTAAATCTAAAAACTGATTACTGTAAAAGTAAAAATACTTCAAATAATTTCTCTATTATATATATTCGCAAATTTTTATTATACGTCAAAAAAGATATTGTAGAATGCATTATATTTTAATCAGTATCCTCAATTTCAACGAAACGTAACGATTTTAGTGGCTTTCTCATTGTGGAACAAAACAATATCCAAATAAAAAAAATTAAACAACCAAACCAAAGCATAGATAGCAGAAATATGTTTAATTTTTGATATGTAGTATAAATTACAAATAGATAGCTTTTAAAATATTGTTAGCGGGCAGTTTTGCTGAGGGTATGGCCTTATGGAAACGAAACGATACGATCTTTTCGATTACATTAAAATGCTTCAGAATTGTACATATGTATATTATATTATTTTATTCTACGAGTGTTGGTATGTAATTGGCACGTCATTACACGCGATATGTTTATGAACTCCGTGACCTTTAAACACAAGCGTTACAACACGTGCATTAATCATAGACAGATTTAATGAATTTCCTATCAGTGCAGCAGTTTGAGAAGTAATGTAAATATATCTCATGCTAGCCTTTGTAGGTAATCCAGTGTTCCTTCTTAACGCGTATTGTATCATTGACACTTAGCCTAATAGTATAATCCTAAAATACAAAAGGTATTGCAATTTTGTGTCTTATTGTTGCGGTGACCCCATATTAAAGTGGCATAAGGGCAGGTGTACACAAATATTTATATACTATATTTAAAAAAAATCAGGTAAATTTACTTAATCAATTTTATTGACACATTAAAAATGTCCTCAAAAACTCGCCAAGGCCATTAACGCGAATAAGATCACATGTTTCAAGTCGCTGTTATTTTATTTAAATGATACTATACCAATTTTATTATTGGACAGCATTCTTTCAGTGATATATTTCGTTGAAGACATACTCTACAATATAAGTATTCCCTCTCTCTCTCTGTGTAGTCCCTCGTGGCTGAAGATCGTGGTTATCATTGGATGTACCGTATTTAGAGCGGATTATTTGTCTCTACTGGTTTCAGTTCATCGCATCTTCATTTAATTTGAAAAACTCGGTGGCAGACGAGTCTTTAATCTGGCCTGTCTATCGGGTTGGTGCTCGGCCTCGAGAACATTTACCTTCGGTGTCGCCAAATATTAAGTTATGTATGTAAGTATTAAATTGTTTCAATTTAATGATACGGGTTTATTACGAATTCGAGGTACAAACACTTCTTCAGATGATACTGTCCCATTTATAACTAATATATATTTCTATAGTACTTAAGCATATACATATATAAGTAGATAGTAAATAACAACAAAATTGTTGGATCAAGGGAAATAATCCTTAAATACATAATATTAAAATTTACAAAATTTAAAACCTATTTTATGAAATTTATACAACATTGCTACTACTGAATGAATTGTAGATACCTTAGAGTGAAAAAATCATTCAACCGTACAGCAAAGTAAATTAAAAAGGCAAACACTATAAGTTATTAGTACCAAATTATACGTTCTATGCAAATAATATCTCAGCACTCGGCCGGAATCTTGAGAATGGCCTTTTGACGTTCTGTTTAAAGTATTCACCTATGACATTTATACTGATATATTTTAAAGGTAAATTAGTCCATTGAAAAGTTACATTTGGGGTTGCGTTTTTTAGAGGACGCAATTTTATTTTTTTGAAGTGTAGGGGGGGTCAGTCTAAAGCTAAAACCAAGTTTGTGGGGTCGCCACCCTTGTCCCACGGCCGCCATCTTGAAAATAGGGGTTGAAATGGTTTTTACGATGTATCTCTTAAACTATTTATCTGACAAAAAAAATGTATAAACACTTTTTATTGCAAATTAAATTCTCTACAACTTTGGTCTAGTAAATTTTGTCGTAGAACTATAAATAAAAAAGTTATAAGCGAAAATGTTAAGAAATTCAATGTTAAGCAATGTCCATTGCAACGTCATCAGAACGTGTGTTTATAAGGTTCATAATACTCTTTTTTGTACTCATTAATACCCAAATACCCAAGGGACAATTAGGAACAAAAGAACATCTGCCTGCTATTATTATTATTATTTCTTACCTCTCTTACTGTAAGAATAGCTGATAATATTGTGTTGAAGTTGTCTCTATAGTAAGTTTATTAGCATTTTGACTTTTAAAAGTCTTTTAAAAGTCAAAATGCTAATAAAAGTAGTTTTCACTAAAGTTAAAATCGTGTCTAAAATCATTCGAAATCGTCAGCAGAATTAAAAACAGAATAAAATACATTCGCACGTACAGAAATATGTAGCACAACTAAAAGATATAAGTTGAACGACAACTTCAACACAATATTATCAGCTATTCTTACAATAAGAGAGGTTAGAAATAATAATAATAATAGCAGGCAGATGTTCTTTTGTTACCTAATTGTCCCTTGGGTATTTGGGTATTAATGAGTACAAAAGAGTATTATGAACCTTATAAACACACGTTCTGATGACGTTGCAATGGACATTGCTTAACATTGAATTTCTTAACATTTTCGCTTATAACTTTTTATTTATAGTTCTACGACAAAAATTTACTAGACCAAAGTTGTAGAGAATTTAATTTGCAATAAAAAGTGTTTATACATTTTTTGTCAGATAAATAGTTTAAGAGATACATCGTAAAACCATTTCAACCCCTATTTTCAAGATGGCGGCCGTGGGACAAGGGTGGCGACCCCACAAACTTGGTTTTAGCTTTAGACTGACCCCCCCTACACTTCAAAAAAATAAAATTGCGTCCTCTAAAAAACGCAAGGTAAGGCCTAAAAAATGTAACATTTCAATGGACTAAATGATATGATGATGGTTAGCTTACTATTATAGTTTTCGTGGCCTCATAATATATCAAGAAACATTACATGTATATACATATATTTTATATTAAACTCCTAAACGGAGTATCATTGGGAGTAATGATGCTGTTTCAAAAGTTTAATTCAGTATTCAATAATAGACTATTAGTGAACTGCAAATATTTTAAACAATTGCTTGATACATTAATTTTGAACAAATATTTATGTTGATTTAAAACTTTATTTCATCTTTAACAATTGCTAAGCAGGTGCAAACTTGTCCTTTGATACGCACAAAGTCGAGTATTAACCGCTTAGCCTTGTTATGAGTTTAAAATAATATAAAAATGTGGGTGAACGCACTTCGCGTGTGCAGTGAGCAGGGAATGCATTCTACAGTGAATGAATCTCCTTCAGGGGTCGTTGACCCGGTGTTGGGACACACCTAGCAGCTCACACCCCATGCCTCGCACACAGCTTTTTATTTTTTATCAATGCTATTAACATTCGTCGCGCATTAAGACCAATTCAACAAGGTTTTGGTTCTGTATAAATGCAGGCACATTATTATATTAATACCTTTGTTATTGGTATTTCCTTGTAGGCACTATTAAAAAACCCTTACAATCAATATAGAGATATAAAATCTACTCCCCCGTTTACTTCAACTTAGTCATTCGAATAAACAAAAGCCTAAAAAAGACACCTAACAATATTTAAAATGTCGCTATTATATTTGTGTGAATAATTACCACAATTTCAATGACATTACGACTTCCGAGATCAGAACAGTTGTTACAAACTCTTCACTTTCCGTATTCATTCCCCGCTCGTGATTGTGTTATTGGGACACAACAATCGAGACGCTTGCATGATAATTGTTTAATAGTAACAAGAATATGTCCATGCGAATGAAGATACGCGAAAAATAGTAAATATATCTGAAATATTATTATTTTTCTTAAATCGTAGGCAATAATTCAAATACTTAGGTATTTGCCACAATGATATGATGACAAACACATTGTTATATTATATTCTTATATAGAAAATTAGGTGGATAAAGTACCGTTTTTTAAAACTAAAGTTTTAAAGCCTTTCTAGGTAAATACCTTAATAAGTAATTTGTATCGAGTATAATACCTGGTTAAAACCCTGATGAGTAATGGTTATTGGTAAATGTGATTCCGTTCAATAATTTTCTGTTAACAGACTGTAATTAGTTTTATGCCTATAATATTTGCCGCCATAATCCCTCAAATATTGTAGCAGACAAAGTATGTTCTCTGACTGAGGAAAATGAGAAAATGAACTAAACATCCTACGGTAAAACCTACACGTGCAAATCCTATTATCGTACTTCGATAATGCTTAATTAAACGCCTTTCGCAGACGGAGCAAAAATACGAAATAATTTTGTTTAAAACCCATGTACACAAAGCGAAAAGTTATTATAACCACATATAAACAAAAGATTTATACATATCTCCCTATCTCTACTAATTAAAGTTGCCAGATATAGGACGATCGTTTTATGGAACTGGAATGCAATTCAACTCTAAGGTAATATACATATAAGAAAAATTCCAAAATTACCGCGTACCAACTTTTTAACACTTTTATTACAAAACTTCATTAATCACCTCTTTTAAATTTTTCTTTCGTTCCTGTCTCCACTAGTGAGTAAAAAATCAGGACTTCCTCTCCTTATCACCTGGCAACCGCAGTACTAAATTATTTTAAAAAGTAAAACTTCTGCGTAATATCCCGTAGACTGTACATAACCCATTTTAGTTCTGTATACATAATATGTTATTGTTGACAAATGACATGTTCTTGACTCCAGTAAGTGGATATTTCTGTATGAGTTTAATTTATTTACATAAATCGTGTTTATTATTATATGTTTTTTCAAACTGTTTTTTACGTAATAAACCACTTTTAAATCCAATGTACATAAATTAGTTTCATTTAATTAACCTATACGTATTTTTAAGCGAGAGCCCTTAAACACATTCACGCTAATCTAATTTATACATAATATAATGAAACGGTACATTAAATATTATTTTATAAAATATCTGGAAGAGGCGAGGAATAGGTAAAATAAGAGCTATTGAAATTGTTGGCAGGTTATCTGTTTGCTCAAATTTTCGTTGGCATTTCACGCCAAAATTAATGCATCGATTCAAGACTTAATAATCTTCAATAAACGCCAATAGATCAACCAATTTAATCCTTCCGAGTGAATGAATTAAAACGCTCATAATGAAACTTGGCAAGCAAATATGTTTTGACTGGAATGAACACGTGGATCTTTAGTACGGAGTATTATAGTGTGTTTCCGGAGCAAAATCACAGTTTCAGTATAAACAAAGTCATAATAGAATTGTCTGATTCATGCGATACTTGAAACAATTTATAACTTCTCACTGGTCATGCCGGCGCAATTAGTAAGTCACGACACGTTTTATTTTCTGTGTCTGCTTTGTAATGTATCTGAACAGTATCCCTCTTTATCAGACTAGAAGGAATACAACTTTTAAATGTTGCCAAACGTAATACAAAACTATGATGTTGCGAGTTAGCGTGTTACATATTCCAAGAAAATTCTCAGTCAACGGTGCATTTCCACGAATATTAACAAGAAAATTTGTATTTTAATTATTTTAAGATAAGACGTCACGTTATCAACGTGAAAAGTTCTTGAGTACTATGTTATAGTTATATCTTTATGGAAGAAATTCTTGCGATAAGATAGTTGATGTTTAATAATAGTGAATGGACATGGATGGCATCGGAAGTTTCCCGAGCCACCGCACAACGACGACCATTGATCGGAAATGTTTTATATCTACACGTGCCACAGTTTAGTGAACTATCTAGAATGACACACATTAATGTTTATTTAAACTGAGTATAGTAGAAGTGAAAAACTTATTGTATCTACTTGTTTCATTTAATAAGAATAGGGCTCATTATTTGGAGAAAGGGTATCATGAAGTTCTTTAAAGAAAGTAAGTAAAGTAAGTTTTACTTTTGAGTAAAAATAGAGTACGTACACATTATTTATAATAAATTAATAACAATAAATTTAATGTATGAACTTATAATATTTTTCCTACATCACTTATAAATAAAACTGAGGAACTCTAGGGCCAATGGAATTATTTAAAGTCATGTAGAATTCCTTTGATAGCATTTATTACGGTAGCACGTACATACATTTATGATAAGCTGTGTCGTAGCGGAATTTAAACAAGAAATATTTAAATGAAGCATCGTACGCGTCATAGGCGTAACCGCAACACATTATCTTAGTATTTTGACGTGATATATTGCAAAGCTATAATATCTATAACAAGTATTTTGTTAATAAATAACTATCTTATAATTATCAAATGATGGACGTTGTGTACACTTTATTACAATCGACGGACGGGGAAAAACATCCATTACACGTTATTATTATCTTACGTCTCTTGTTGACGGAGTGAGTTGTATTTGCATTTTAAACGTATTTAACCACGTTTTAAAACACACGTTCTCTAATTTAATGCTTTAAGATTTCTTAACTTTAAGGCGAGTCAGATCACCAACAGGTATAGATTATTTCCTCTTCTTTATATTACCTTTTTCAACGGTTGCCGAAAATTTCGCCAATATCAAGTAGAAATAGCAGATTATTAATAAAATAAAAAAAATCTCAATATTAATAAATTCTGTATAACGTTGCCATGTCGCCGATTTAAAGGGTTAATAAATAAACAAAAAGTACAAAAGAATAATGTACTCACAATCACTTCAGTGGTATGACCACGAAAACGTTATATCGGCGTTCTCAACCCATCGGGATAGGACTGTTAGGTACGGCGGGAGACGGTCGACCACTTGATCTAGACCGCAACTGATCTGGAACAACACAATCAAATTAGGATACACTTTTAACATCATTATGCCGATTCAACGAATACAACATGCCTGCTAGAAAAAAAAAGGAGAATACTATTTATACAATGAAGTACTAAATGATCTATTTAACATAAATTAAAAAATAATCTATTATTAGGTTACATTAACCCCTTCGTACGATTCCATTATCAATGAGTATAGTACAAGGGCTGTAATTTGCAAGTATTGGTTTGAATAAAATAAAAAATAAATATGATAGGCTCGCCCCTCATCATAATATATTTTGTCGGCAGACACACGGTGAAAAATGAGTCGACTAGTTGCGCCACTGCCTACCCTTTCGAGGATAAATGGCGTCAATGAATGTGTGTTTAAAAATAAAATATTAATATTTTATCGAGTACATTATACTATAAATTCTCGGCTTTTCTACTCATAATGGGAAGGCGTGGAACTTATCACAAGGCGAGCGACTCTCATCTAGTCATTTAATTTAAAAAGTATGTTTGAAACAAGACCCATGTCTAAAGAAGATTGATAAATAATACCAGACGGCGCTGGCGACGGCCACTTGACACTGAAATAATTAAGTGAGAATAATCACCTGGCCGTATAAAACCAAAAGGCGATATAACACGAGATCAACGATTACCGGCGCGCGGTCGCACCAAGGTGGCCCACCTTAGCTATCATTCAGATGGTAACTATACAGTGTGAATAAACTTCTCAGTTTTCACGTGGTAACAACGGTAAACGTTATTTGAAAGTAAATTTACAGGGTTAGAACAATGTAGCTCCGGGCTTATGATATGAAGAAATAATTCGTTTTACATATATAAAATAATTAAATGCTGACAAAACTTAAAACGTGAGCCATTGAACAATAAACATCGATAAACGTTAATTTTAATTCATAATTATACGAGTTATGTACATGTTTTTTTGATAAATACATTATCCATATATTTACTACGTTCTAGAAACACTGCCTTTGTATAAACAAATAAGAATATAAGAATGAATGTTACTGTAAATGGATTATAAAACACGATTGGTATTAAAATCCATTGTTTACATATTATATTATCGCCGTGGAGACAAATAAATTTGATTTTTAATTACACGTAAGTTCACCCAACAGCAAAATTAGGGGAATACCCAGATCGCGTCGCACCACGCCGTTTTGTGTCATTTGTTGATACAATATTTGACATACATTAATTTCATGAAAACTGAAAAATCTTTGGATCGACGATCGATCCATTTTGATGGAAGTATTTATGTTACTGTACGGGCCCAGTTACATAAATATAATATACTTGACTGCATCAAAAATATTTGTTACGTAACTTCCTGAAATACGCAAAAAATTCCAAGCTATTTGCGGCCCGTTATGGAAGCGTATGAAAATTAGAAGAATATTAACATCTGACGTCTGTTGCTGGTATTATATGATTTATGGTCGAGACAAGTCAACACATTGATCATGAGCGACGAAAATTATACGGGATGCGCACACGCATAGCTCATACGTAAAAGAGATGACGTCATTCGACACCATCACCGTTTAGTAATCATATCTAGATAATTGTGAAAACGTGATTTATAAGCAGAAAAACGTGTACTATTTGTTAATAATTTTATTATAATATAATAAGTACTTGAACATGATTCGGAACTAGAACTCGCTTATACAGGAACTCGCTTATGATTCGGAACTGATTATATTCAATTTCGTTGTAAAGTCCGAAGCAAGATCATAATGGTTGGCTAAACTGAATATTTCTTATTGTAGCTTATTCTTATGTCTAATGTATTTTGGGTTCACAAAAGAAACAACTTCTTAAGGTCCTAATAATTGATAGAGCAAGAATCTCAGCACTTTTCGACTTGCCTAACATTTCGTTCCGACCATTGCGTCTACGCCTACTACTTATCTAAAAACAACAATAGCTGTCATGTGCTTCATGACTATCTGTAGCTCGGCCAAAAATATTGGAAATAGCTAGTCACATAGATATATGTCTGCTGGTGGTAGGATATTTGCATCCACCTGGATAGCAACCACCATACAAGGTGTAAAACCCGCTATCGTTCATCACCCACGTTAGCGTCTCGCGTTCCATAATCAAGTTGTGTATATCCGGTTTCGAACAGGTCAGCATAACTGTGTTGACTGACGAGGGATAATCAGCCCCAGTCAGTCAATAATCTGTCAGGGCACTTATTTACCGACCGTGGATGTAAAAAATAAAAAAGCACATGAGTAGAGCAACTCCACAGGATTATTATCAATGTCTCAATAAACTACTGCTTGCCTTTGCGTTTAGTACAGTGATTAAGATTTTGAAAGGCTTTGAACTTTCCAATAAGACCGGTAGTGCAACGAGCAAGCAAAGTGATTGAATTCTTATAGGCGGTAGTTAATATCAAGTTTACTAGTTTCTCGACTAATACTAATATTTAAAAAACACAAACTTTAACAAAAATAATTATTTGATATAAATGACGACGTCGCTTGTGTTTTCTCGGAACAATATGCTTACGTATTCGAAACCAATTATTTGTAAATGTTTAAGATTAAATATAAAAGCTACGTAGAGTGCATCCACTGGGTATATTAAAGAATATTAAGAAGTAGATATGATAAAATACCACTTGTGTTAATAAAAAAAACTATCGGAAAGGCATACGTTACTAATATATTCCTCGTATAAATGCTATGACGAAATAATATATTCTACATACTATGTGGATAGTACAAAGGAGCTATATATTTGTGTCGTTTTACAGGAGAATAGCTTCCACCAACCTCTTATGATGATTTTATTCTCTAGACGGTAATATAATAGATAAAAAATACCTTTTACAATGTATCTTTAAAGATCTGCGGGGGTGCATATTGCACCAAACTAGTACATTACTTTCTAAGAAAATAATTATAAAAATTTCATTGTGAAGGAGTGTTGAGAATATACGTCATTCGTAGTACCAACGTAAGCTAATTATTTTGACCTGGTTTTACAAACTTTTTCTGCATAGATCAGACAATTGATGTAACAATTGCAGTAACACTGACAAAATTATAATTTAAGATTTTAATCCATAATAGTGGTATTTCAGTCCAAAAGAATCGTATACTTACATTAAGCAACTGATAAAAAATATAGGCACACTTTGTTTCTCGCAATTCATGTATTGTCTACATTTATTTAATCTAACGATATTAATTACATAACTACGTAATGTTTAAAAATGATTTTTAAAGAACAGTCAAACTGAAATAAGACTTCAGATAATATTATCAAGGAATTAACAAGTGTATTTCTTCTCTTTAATTTGGGGACGGATTGAAATGTACTTAACACAATAGCAAAGGAACGACTGTATAAAATTATTCTCTTTGTTAATTTGTCGATATCGCCGTGGATGTCCACGTGCTAGTGGCTACGGTTTTCAGAGCTATTGTTTGGTCTTATCAATAAAGTCTCATGCCAAGTAAATCAATGCCGTGAACCGTAGCATTTTCCATTTATCCTATGCTATAATAAACAAACGAAATTACGTCAGTTTTTATACATTTAGTTGGCTAGTTTGCAATAATTATCTTATGTCTCCATATTATTAATAATTAAAACGCCACCTGTATTTTATGTTATACCACTGCCGAGGACGAGCCTCCTCTATTACTGAGAGGGTTTAGGCCCTTGGTCTTTCAAGGTGGACTCGTGAAGATTGGTCAACATAATATTATTAACTTCGTTGAAAGTAACATCTTAGAATTTCTGATGCAACTGTTTTATCTGATGGCATTTAATAGCAGCGTTGGACGTTAAACAATAGAATAAACTAATTTAATATTGTGAAAAATATTTATTAAATTTCTATGTGCAAAATTGGAATTTTTATAATATATTATTAATTTACGTTATTGACTTATAATTTATAATCTAGTACACTTTGTAAATTATAAAAATAATTATATATTTTACGCAGTAGTAGTCTTATGCATATCGATTTCAAATTTTATTGTACCTTATAATATGTTTATTTCTCTCTCTAGTTACTAGGTGCCAATATACTCTACTGGTCTGGATAAGACTGTATACCTATCATTTTTTTTTCTTTGAAAAATGTAAGTTTGCTACTAGACGCAACATTATAATTATCGATATATATGTACTACATTAAACTATCATATTTTTCTGTAGTTCGCAGCTGAAAACGCAACTCCTACATGTTACAACAATCATGACAATGACATCAATGTATTAAGAATTTATGGAATTTTGATAATTCTATAATTACACGTAAGAGATAAAATACTCGATAAAATGGGCAGTATCCTTATACGGAAACTCCGTTATAATTCGGATTGATAAGAATTCTTCCTCATTATCATGCTCCGACTCATCGTTTTGTGATAGAGCGCGCTCTTCAATATCATGGCCCTCAGAGCTCTTACAAATGTTTGTCACTGCATTTCAAGGTCCATGTTCCACAATTGGAAAAATTGTGTTTAAAATTGACTTACTTGTACTTGGCCTTGGATCTAATGATATTTAGCGGTCTTAAGACAGTAAACAGTCATAACAATATGAGGAATTTTAAAACGGATAAGTACTCCGGAATGTTTTAAGACCTTTGTAAATTTCCTAGTAAAAAGTTTATTATACATTTATCTATGATTTGTGTAGAGATTATCCCCTTTTTACGACAGGTATTGATCAAACATTTCTACCTCGTACCAACCGGTCCCTGTTTCTTATCGGTACTCAAAAATTAAACACGGCGCGTCGCAGCGCTGTCCATGAATACAGAATGATGACTTTCAAACATTGCCCTGTTTATAATTTTGGGAGATTTTTTCAAAATTATCATACAATAATTTAATTATATTAATTAATTTACAGTTATAAATATGCAAGGATTGTACATGTTTTAGCATTCAGAAATGAAACTTCAAACAACACTAATTATTGTAAAGTATGTCTCACGGTGGTGCAACTATCGGTTGTATCTCGACATCACTACATATCGTGGGCTAATTTTAACAACCACGTGCTTACCAAGGGGACATTGTTCGGAACAGTTCGTTCACAAACCAATATGGGGTCAAATGGCATACATATGACTAAACTCTAGACAGTATACAATTATTAGTTTTGTATAAAAGTTTTTTATTTCGGGAAACATAAATACTTCTTCAGATACCTTTTAAATGAGTGGAAGGTTAAATAAAAAAGACGTGTGAATAATGAATAACTCTTGTATCACAATGAATGCACTGTCTGTGCTCGTAGAGAAAGTTGGCACAAGAACGACAAGGTCATGAAAAATTAACAAAAACAAATACAATTAACTAACTTATCAAAACTATAGAATGTGAAAATATTGAATATAAATTAACTACAACTGAAAAATTAGCAATATGCTATTAGTAAATGGTACTTAAAATATAAGGATATTGAACATTTAACTTACGATTGCATCGATTTTCCTCTCGAAGTTCAGTAACCAACTTTGATGTGGGTAACACGAAGGCGACTACATTTGAATTAACACTATTGAGGGCTTTCGTGGCGAACTACAATGAGCCCTGTAGCGACACGACCGCTCGTGATTACATCGAAATGACGAGTGGTTAGTCGCGGGCCTCGGGCCTCGACTCTCGCACCGAGTCGAGCTGTGGCCTGCGCTGACGGCATGACCACACGATGAAGCGTAAGCGCCGCGCCGTGCCGCGCCTGGCGAGCGGACGTACTACCTTGTCGAACAAATCCAATTCCTCATTGCTTTACTGCATACTTTTATATTATTTATGTGAATATAAGTGTGGTCTTTTATGAAAAATACGTAAAAGAAATGCTTAGTGAAATAATATAATTGTATAGTTAATAATATAATAATATAGTAATAGTTCTTGAAGCACTATAACTAGCGTTCACGAATGAAAAGGTTATGAATGCTAATATTTTTAACCTCTTTTCAAATAAATATTCAAAATATGCCCTGGATAAAGTACAGTATACCCTCCAGTTGTCTCCTGTAATATAGTTTAGTTAATTTTTTGTTTAGCTCTACAGACTCTATTTTATTTTTAACCTACTAACGCCATCTATGACAAAGGTATTACAATAGAAAATCAGAGGGAAATAACGTTATACTACATTTCAACCTTGATGTCGCCAGTTGCATATTTTCGTTTGGAAACCATAGATGGCGCTACTATAACGAAATTTAAAGAAAAGATAATATGATAAATGCATACAATCGTTGAGAATTTTCTGGTACACATGTGTGCTGTTTTGAAAGGTTAGATCAACGAAGGCTACTAATAACGATTTAATAATAAATAAGACATTTTTTATGACGTGACGGCTGATGCGCATTTTAGTCAGTTTGATGACCCTAATATTAATAGTATTTAAATTGAGTGTATTCTAGATTATCTATGTATATACACAAAGGATTAGATGCACTACCATGAAAATATTACTGCATTAGCCTTTTATTAGGTAACATTTCTACTAAGAGATATACAAAACACACTAAAAGTAAAACTTCATTAATGTTAATATATCCACATTGATCCTTGATGCGGTGATTACGCATACTTAATAAAATTCCAGTTATAAAAAATATGTACCTACTTAAATTCATCAGATAACATACAAAAAGTCTACTATATTACTTATATCCACGCTTAGTTTGTATTTTTTGCCGAAAAAATTCCAACAACATTTTCAAAAGTCGTTTTTAAATAATGAATGAAATTTCCAGGAAATTGTAGTTCGTG
>NW_023593729.1:0-20362 GCF_014839805.1 Manduca sexta
AAAACAGTACGCGAGGTAGACACCGCAAAAATCTCATTACGCTCCTTGAGGAAGATGGAAAATTAGATGAAACTCCTGATTGGTTTGGACCACCAATGCTGGTTGTTTAAACCGTATATGTAGGAGAAGACTCAAATTAAAATAATACAGTAGGGTAATTAGTAGGTCTAGTTTCGATGTAAATGGTCTGTGTCGAGAGGTCATGAGTTTAACGCAAGTCGGGTAAGGTTTTCTATGAGTTCTGACATGACTTGCTCAAAATTCCTGCGATGGGGTCAACGTCAGGTAAGTGGTTGTATAGACTAAGCTTTTATTGAAAAGGTTTCTTGCGACGTCTTTGCCGTAGAAGACTAAGACCTCTGTGACGGTTCAAAAAAATTTGATGCAAATATTGGAAATCGTCTGCTTCAACTAATAGATAATAGATTTTCCTGTAATATAATTTAGGCATATCAGCAACAAAAAGGAACATCTGATTAAAATTGCTTATTGAATATCTAAAGCCTCAAGTGTATTAATTAAAGATTACCTCATAGCTCGACGTTAGGATAATAGAAAAGTTGTTTTATATCAACTATATTTTGTAAAATTTCAAAGAAAATATTCGATACACCGGCTTGCTTTCTGAATACGGCTCAACGATTCTTTTGAGTATAGATTTACAAAATATTTTACCTTCAGTTGGTAGCTCATACCTTTATAGACATCAATTGAAGCATAAATTTATGTTGAGTTAATTTCTTTTTTGCATATTATATCGATAGTAAAATATTAAAGTTTTATAACTCGGGTATACTGATTCTCAATGCTTAACATTATAAAATAAACACATTAGTAATACTATTTAACAGACTTAAAATAAATGCTAAAATAATACGTCTATTTGTTCTTAATTATGATAATAGTATTATTTTCCTAACGAAAAGGAATTCCAATTTCATTTTTTTATTTTTATTACGCCTAATGCTCACATCTCGTACTCACAAGCTGCATTAAACTTTAAAGCTCATAAAGCACACTGAGAGAAGTCAGTGCGAATCCCAAACTAAAATGTAGATACCATCCAAATCCCTTTCTATTTTCCCGGCACTGTAACTTTAACGGTAATCCTTTCTGGATGCCGGCAGGCAGGTTCCATTGTGACTTGTATTGTGTTTCTAATAAAAATTTATTGATATTTTAAAGTTTGTTCTTAAAATCTTCGTTTTTAATAGTTGTAGATTGTAATGTTTATCTTATGGTATGTATTATTACTTTAGTTTAACGTTAAACCAGTGAATGAGACAGATTCAAAGGTTTAATAATCAAAATACATTATATTAAAAACAAGAATATAATATTGTAATTGGTTAAATATGGAGTTTTGGTCGATATAGCGGTGGATTCGTTGTGGATGATGATCAAAATAAATTTCCAGATCCATGTTAAGTCTTTCTCTTTGATTTTTTTATTTTTTATTTTTGTTTCTGAAATCTATAAATTAATACGGTTCAGGTATCCATTGTTGATTTTTAGGTCTCTTAACATTGATATTCTTTGACCATTCACGGTAAAAACTTTTACGACGTTGTTTAATCTTTGGATTCAAAGAATCTAAGAAACTTGCATAATTTTATTTTTACTTTGGAAAGAAATACATGCTAGGCTTCTAGAAAAAATAACTTAATTGTTCCTTCGACTAATTGTTATTCCGCCATGCTACTGGTGATTTCCTTTTAATTAATGACTACAATTAAAATAAAATTGTTTTACGTTTAAAACAAGAAATATAAAATAACAATGGGCTTTTTCATTTCAAGTAATGAACCTTAGTGTTTAGTCTCTTACTTTTAAATTATTTAAGGTAAGAAAATTACATAACAGCGACTGTATTAATTAGTATTATTAAGAATTCGGACATACTTAATCAGGGCTATTGTTAAAACTTTAGGGAGTCAAGTTTTCACTCGGTTTCTGATAAAGTTCCAGATCTATCTGATATTTAACGATATCTAACCAATAAAGGTCGATGGTTTTTTTTCTGTACGAGGTTCCTTAATTAATTTATAGGCCGATAAATTCAACTGCGTTACTTTTTAACAATCATTACTTTTATCTAGCAATACTTACTAAATATTGTGATAGTTTTAGAATATAGTACAGGAGAGCAAAGTCTTCTAATATAAGCAATAATATTTTGCTTAAAAAGAGATTTTATACCTTTAAGTGAAATGTAAACTATACTTGTTAACGAAATAAACAAAAAAACAAATTTTTTAATTTTCGTCCGCCAAATATTTCTATTTGACACGTTTGAAACTAAAAATAAATAATATTCTCCGACTATCATACTTAACGAAACTGCGATAACACTCAAGCAAAGCTTTCGCGTGTCAACATTTTCCTTTCCCGTAACAAATTCAATATGTTTCCTCACAACTAAAAGGAAGTTAATACGCGAACACTTAAAGCCGGACTTTGCGGGACAGTTTTCGTAGCGTTTTGGCTGTTTGGAATATTGTTGGAGATGGAATAGATATTAACTATATTTACTAGGAAGATGAATTAGGGTTCACTGGCGAATGGTGATTTTAAAAGACTTTCAAAGCGATTTAATCGACTTCCAAAAAAGGTAGATGTATTTATTTTGTGTTTTTGTAATTTTAAGCGACTTTTCTATGTATTTACAAGTACTACTCGGATATTTATGTGTTGTTTTACGTGATTCTTTTTTATTTGTTAAAGTAGGTTTGATAAATGGTCCCACAATATATATTTGAGTTTATAATTTTGTATTTCTTTTATAATAATAAATATTCTATAATAATACATATAGACCAATAGGTCATTTTAAATTGACATTTATTGGTTAATTTGAAATTTAAGTATTTGAGCGGTGAATATTGGGATTCCGCCTTTCTCAGAATGGAATATTCAAAAATAGTAATTCCTTAGATTAAGAATAAAACTTACACTCAAATACTAGTCGTTCGATTAGAATAGTTGAGATATACTTATAAATAACTATCAATAATATTGTAGTGATGACTTCTACATTTAGTTCATTATCAGGTATTTCTTTGATAGATTTAATCTGGCGATTTAAAATCAACCCTGAATCCAGTAAATGCACTCTCTAAATTAAAAATAAAATTAAGGACCAAATTTAAATGACATGGCACACCTATAAGGTTGAAACTTGATAGTCACGCAATCACCTCGGGCAAAAACTATTTCCATATAAATGGGGAAATCAAAAATAAATAATACCAATTTTTGCCAATCTGTCCCTCATGAATATAAAATGAACGTAATCATGAGGTATCAGTTTTGTGATAAGAGGCTTTACATTTTTCGGTCCAGTGACTATAAATACCTGGGATCGATAGTCTTAAGCTGAGATATCAAGTGAAGAGGATTTAGGCCTAAGTTCTAGCAATAACAATGAATCTTAGTGACATTTTCTTATCGCAATTCTGAAATATTTAAGGCTTGACACAAACTATCACATTGTTTAGAAACTCTTGATTACTATACCAACCAGATCGATGTCAATGAGATCGATTGACTGTCAAAATTTTTAAAAGTAAATTCGTCACCTCATGCAACTCTGCTTAACATTAGGGGTGCATGGCTGTTTATATTCCTATAATCTTACTATAAACTCTAAAGTTTTAAGTAATATCGAGAAACAGCTGAACGGATGTGGATTAAATTTGGCACACCGATAGAATATATTCTTGATTTTAAATAAATCTGTCTCGGTAACATAGTTGTAATTGTACACGGTATAAGTGCGACTATCGCGTTGAGGTCTTGGGTTCGATCCCGGGTCGGACCAAAAATAATGGTGACTGGATTTTTCCATCTTAAAATTACTCAGTTACGGTTCGGAGTCAGGAAGTTGGCGGTGTGATACCCCCGTGCCTCGGAAACCACGTAAAGCCGTTGGTTCTGCCTAATCTCTCTCCGGTAATGTCAAATTGCCTTCTCACTGATCTATGAGAGTGAAGGAACAGAGAGTGCACCTGTGTATTGCGCACACACTTCTGATCTATAATATCTTCTGTACTTGTATTTGGCTGTTGTCCGTCGAGATTGGCTGCCGTGGCCGCAATTCGGCTAGGAAGGAATCGAATTATTGAGTAGTATATTATAGACTACAATTATACCGCAATTTCCACAATAGAACTTATAGGGATAAATTCCTTCACGCGGGCAAAGCCGCGTACGTCTATAATATCAAATTCCCAAACCAAGTTGCTCTTTAAAATAAACTTTTTTAATTACTGTGATTGTAAAAATAATAATAAAAAAGCACACTAAAGTACCCTGTAGGAGGAATTTTAAAACAAGACTAAGATTGCAAGCTATTACAATTGTAATTAGATACAGCTGTATTCTCGTCTTTTAGTGCCAGCGCACTACTTTACTACCTCCTGCAAACTTTATACGCGACTACCCTATTTTGTTAAGGAATTCTGCTAGTGACCATCTTGTCTTAGATTTGGATTTGGTCTCGATGCTCAAAGTTTAGACGTTTAGTTTTTTTTTATACCAGCTGCTAAAATAATGATAATAAAAATATATCATTAAAAACCACGATAAAATTTGAAAAATAGTTTTATTTCAGTATAAAAAGTTTCACCAAGATATAACCAGATATTCATATTCTACTAAGAAATTCACTCGTGTGCACCATCCTTTATCCTCTATAGTGGAATACAAAGCAGAGTGCACACTACACAATTCAAAGTTTTACTACACCATAAGACTATAAACCCGTACGTGTTTGCACCGGACCCTAAGGCATTAACTTAGTTCCTGAACGCGTACGTGTTATGACCACAAACTACCCAAACGACTTGGTAATATAAATGTTAATGTGTTAATGAGTAATTTGCTATTTAATATTTTTTTCTTTGAAAATGTTAGGCGAATGTATATTTAAATATACTAGCATTTGCTTGCGGCTTTGATAGAGTTTCACCGAGATGAAATGCCCCCTATATATTTTCTCGAGATAACTAGTCCTTGTTCTTCCGAGGGTCTCAAACTATCTCTATACTAAATTTAATCGAAATCTGTTCAGTAGTTTTTGAGTTTATCGCATACAGACAGACAAATGTGTCGGGGGATTGTGTTTTATAATATGTGTCTCTGGCACTTTGTTTAAATATGGTAAACTGGTGGTTGTTCTGGCTTGTGGTAGGATATTTTTATATCCGCCGGGATAGCGACCACTGTACACAATGTGTTAAAACACGCCATAGTGGCTTACATCAGTGTGTCGCGTTCCGAGATCAGCCTATGTATATCCGTTTCCAACAGGCCGGCATAATTGTGTCGACTGCTAAGGGGTAATCATTTCTCGTCAGTCGACATCCTATTGGACCCCATTTCACTTAATATCAGGTGGAGACCGGTCACTTAGCCGTACCCCAATAAAAAAAAACTACAATGCCAGAAGAATTGTAAATGATTTTCTTAAAACAAAGAATTTATTAAGAGCAAAACAATAGCCAACCAAAACAAGTCTTATTTAGCACCGAACATTTAATCACTGTTGTTAAGTGGATTAATAAATCTTGAGCTGCCAGTACTCAGACACCGCGAATAAATGAGATCCGAAAAGAAGAAAAGTTTATTTATACTAACTTAATACTTAGATCTGTTTGTCTTGGGTCTATATTTGTTTGTGCGTTTACGGAAATGGCCTTAACGACTAAAGTTACTGCAATTTCAAATATGGAACATGGTACGCTGTATTTAAAAACATAAAAGTTGTCGACATTTTAAAAAAATATTTCTATATCTGTTTATTAGTAGACTACAATAACACAAAATGAATAACAATAATAAATTTAATTATTCCGTGAACAGTTTCCACAAAATATTTCTGTTGAACCGATATTCTTTTGTACATTCAAAATTTAATAGATATAGGGAAAACAGAAATGCGTTTTGCAAATATTTTATACGGAAATATTGAATACGATTAAATTATTTAATTAGTTTTTTCTTCACCAGGTGGCGGCGCCAGCGGCTCTGGCGTGTCGGTTTCCACTCAGGTAAGTTTTAATTTAATTAAATATAATTATCTAGCTGCAGTTGCGGCTTCGTTTGAGTTTGTGTCTCATATTGCAAAAATAATTTATTGTAGTTCAAAGATAATCAAAATCAATTCTGAAATCTTACCAGTACAAGAGTCAATATTCCAAAAACAACCTATTGTGATTTAAGGATAATCTAAATTAGTTCATTAAAATCAATCCAGGCCAGTACCAGTCGGACTTACTTTTGCAAATATTTTATAGTATGTATGTAGAATTGTGTAATGGTGTTTGAATATTTGTATACTATCACGCATAGATCGTTAAATAGAAATCAATGAAATTTTTCACGGAAATAGACCAAGCCCTAGGCTATTTTTAGTTCTAAAATAAAACATATTGGGTGTTTCGCAAAAATATTTTCACATAAACGGATCTGCGAACAAAACTTAGCACTTACATAACGTCCTTTGTTAAGATATTGGAAGCGAGGCTGAACGGTTTCATCTCGTTTTGCTGCCCACAGATGCGGTAAGGGTCTTAAAGGTGTATTTTTGGCAGTCTTAAAGCGTCTTTAAAATTTGAATAAGTCGTTACCTACTTAGTGAAAATGGGGCGGGTTTAAGGCTTTTAAAGTATGAATTAAGGATTATGAAGTTGTTTCCTTAATTATATTTGACTTTTATTATAATTAATTGAGTAAGGGAAGTTTAAGAAAATATTAAGTAATGTAGACTAAATATTTAAAAATGTATTATACGATAGAAATATTCAAATTGCTTTAGTTTTTTGAAATATGTTAACGCATGCGTCAGTGTCTTGTTTCAAAGTAATTACAAAGTTTATTTGAAGAATGTAAAAATAATATTCACACGCGTTGTACTAAAAATAGACATAGATAAAAAAGGTAAAAAAACATAATGATTTCTTATGTTTACGCGAATGTTAGACATTGAAATTAAACTAATTTTCGAAAAGAAATATAGGGACCCGCTTAAAAGAACATATAGCTGACGTGAAACACCGACGCTCGACGAAGTCTGCAGTCGCTGAACACTCTGAGGGAGCCGCCAATCATTATCTGCGACTAGACAAGCCACAAATCCTCGCCAAAGAACACCGATTCCTGCCTAAGATGATTCGCGAGGCTATTGAAATTAAAAAACATCCTAATTTCAATAGGGAAGATGGTTGGAACCTTGCACAAGCCTGGGACCCAGTTCTACATTTAATTAAATCGAAACCCAAAATACCGGCTGCCAGACTTCAAGACACTGTGAGCTCATTCTGCGTAGATCGGACCACCAAAAGTTGTATAATTGTAAAATGTAGGTAGATATTGTAACTTTGACTTTACGGATGAACAACACCTCAGTCCCCCCCGTGAACATGAAGGCTGCAAAGTCTTCGAAACGTCGGGAGAAAATAAAATACTAAATAGAGTCAATTTTAGGCATTTTGCCATCATCATCATCATCACCATCAGCCGCAGGACGTCCATTACGGAAAATGAGCTTCCCCAAAGATTTCTAGTTCGACCTTTTGAATGTAACCCGCTTCCAGCGATCTCCTGTGACTTCTATGAGGTCATATGTCCACACCATGGGTGGACGTCCGATGCTGCCAGTTCATGGCCTCCACTCCAAAACCTTCGTGCCGCATCGGCCATCAGTTCTGCGGACTATGTGTCCTGCCTACTGCCACTTCAGCTTGCTAATCCAACCATTATATATTCATTACTTAATTATTTTTTATTTTGATACGATTTATATACTATATATATGCTATTAAATTATTTTAGTTATTATACGTTAGACTATAAAAGCATTAAAATAAAACATTAATTGCATTCTATAATAAACTCTTTATGACTCAATTAATGCTGAAAATTGGAAATGTTATTTTTTGTTTGTCAATAAATTGCGTTTATGTCTCACTGTGCCTGTTTTACGACTATTAAATAGCGAAATAATGGAGATGAATTTTGTTAAATATGGCTTTTCCATTTGCACAATACTCTCAAGGGGGACGTTAATATTGGAAATTAATTTAGTTATTTAAATTATCAGCGAGAGATTTGCTCTACTCGGCGGACATATTTTTATTTGATATAATGAATTTTGGAGACATGCACGAATCATAATATTTATGCAGGGTAATTATGACATTGCGTGAATAATATAACCACACACTCGTCTTTACCTTTGCTAACATTGAGCCAAAAATTCATCCATGAATAACGAATATTTTTGACAGAAATCCCAGTTTTAGTTTTCTATTTTTTTTCATCACTGTAGTTTCGTGGAAATATGGTGTGTGCGTCAGTGCATTTCTGACTAAAATTAAAATATTGCCGCACCGATAAATTATTTCCAGTGGTAGAGGCCTTAGAGTATGATAAATTAATTATTCTTTTATTAATATTTATTTTGTTCAAAATTTACACTTTGTTTTAATCTAGGGTTAGAGTAACTTATTGTAGTATTATTTCAAGAAGACAAGTATGTGATTTTGTTTAGTAACGCAATGTCAAAATGACTGTATATTAGTGTAAGTGTGATTAAAGCATGATACCAGCTATGATGCTACATTTATAACAAATTTAAACAAAGAAAATTTTAATATTAAAACCCCGTATATCATCATTGGAAAAATATAAAGCTTTTATGAAATTCTATAAAGAATCTGTTTCTATATTACTGAAGTAACTCAAAGCTTGGGATTGTGTACTCATTTTGCTTACAAATGTGAAAATTTGTTCTACTCTCGTATTGACAAATCTCCGGGGAGTAAGTCCCGGAAATTTGTTACAGTTACTATTGTCAGCGTTATTTGTAACAAACATTTAGTTTCATATTTCATTTTTATTCAGTTCCTTTAAAACTTTCACATTTTACTCAATATTTCACAAGCAATTGTTTTGAAAATATATTTTACTAGCTTTTGCTCGCGTCTCCGCCCTCGTGAAGAAGTTTTCCGGGATAATTTTTTTCAACTTACTTGATATGTGTCGTTATATTATGATCAAATTACACAAAACCATTATAAATTGAGCCTATGTGTTAATCTGATATGTAACTAATGTTGCTATAAGTCTTCATCCAAATGCGTTCATTAGTTTTTTCGTGAAAAAGGAACAAACATACACACATCCATCCTCACAAACTTTCGCATAATATTAGTAGGATATTACTTCTTACTAATGATATAAATGTGATAGTTTGTAAAAAAGTTTGGATATTTGTTTGTTTATAAGAAGGTAACGCAGAAACAACAGAACAAGTTTAGATAAATATGGCACTCGGGTACATCATAATATACTTACTCGATTAACACATAGGCTATTTTTATCCTGACAATTTGCTCTCATGGGAAATATTTAATGCTTTATTCCGATTTTTTGAATAGATGGAGCTGGTGTCGTTTAGTTTTGTTATAGGGAGTTTTAAGTATAGCGAGAAAAGTATTCACGTGGACTAAGCTTCGAGCTGCACCTAGTATATAAAATATGCAAATAACAAATTTGTTTACATTTACCTAAAAGAATACAGATAAACTATAAAAACACATATCTATACTATTATATAAAGCTGAAGAGTTTGTTTGTTTGTTTGTTTGTTTGAACGCGCTAATCTCAGGAACTACCGGTCCAATCCGAAAAAATCTTTTTGCACTGGATAGCCCTTTGTTCGTGGAGTGCTATAGGCTATATATCATCACGCTATACCCAATAGGAGCGGAGCAGTAATGGCTAATCTCAGGAACTACCGGTCCAAACTGAAAAATTCTTTTTGCGTTGGATAGCCCTTTGTTCGTGGAGTGCTATAGGCTATATATCATCACGCTATACTCAATAGGAGCGGAGCAGTAATTGCTAATCTCAGGAACTACCGGTTCAAACTGATTTTTTTTTGCGTTGGATAGCCCTTTGCTCCTGGAGTGCTATAGGCTATATATCATCACGCTATATCCAATAGGAGCGGAGCAGTAATGGCTAATCTTAGGAACTAACGGTTTCAACTGAAAAATTCGTTTTGTGTTGGATAGCCCTTTATTTGTGGACCGCTATAGGCTATATATCATCACGCTATGACCAATAGGAGCGGAGCAGTAATGGCTAATCTCAAAAACTACCGGTTTGAACTGAAAAAATATTTTTGTGTTGGATAGCCCTTTGTTCCTGGAGTGCTATAGGCTATATATCATCACGCTATGACCAATAGGAGCGGAGCAGTAATGGCTAATCTTAGGAACTAACGGTTTCAACTGAAAAAATCGTTTTGTGTTGGATAGCCCTTTATTTGTGGACCGCTATAGGCTATATATCATCACGTTATGACCAATAGGAGCGGAGCAGTAATGAAACATGTTGCAAAAACGGGGAAAATTATTAGTTTTGAGAGCTGCCGTTGCCTGCGCTGCGTAAACGTTTAAAGTTATGCAACAATGATGTATGACGGGATTGTTCCACTTAAAAAGTTCTAAAAAATATATTATAGAACAAAGTTCCCCGCTGCATCTGTGTGCCTGAACGTGTTAAACTCAAAAACTACCCAACGTATTAAGATGAAATTTGGTATGGAGACAGTTTGAGACCCTGGGAAGAACATAGGCTTCCGGAAAACTACTACTTTTATAACGAAAAACTTTAGCCTGAAAAACTTTATAACGCGGGCGGAGCCGCGGGCAAAAGCTAGTTTTTTTAATAAAATGAATTGAGCAATGAAATTGTACTAATGATATATCAATTGTAGTTATGAGTGATTAATTAAAATGGCCGAGGGGGCGTTCGTCGGTTAATTCAAACCGTAATTACAGGCAAGCAATGAATAATGATTTTAGTTTCAAATACGTTGCTAATTTAATTAAGTTTCACTATATTTAACTCTTTCATATTCAAATTATTATTTCCTAGAAAATTAATGTCCAACTAAAGCCACTTAACCTCTATCGTCTATGTTAAAATAAAACAATATTAGAATTTTTTATTGTGTATTTGTTTTTTTCTTTCCCTATTTCTTTATATGAAGATATTCTTTTTTAAACTTCTATATCCTAATTATTATGACATATAGTCAGAAATATCGACATTTTAACCAAAGTAAGGCAATGTTTATATTGCTCAGTGAAAACACGAAATATACACAGGTTTTAAACAAAAATATATGTTTGCACCTGATGATAAGTGTATTGGGGTCCAATAGAATGTCGACTGACGAGAGACGATAACCCCTTAGCAGTCGATACAATTATGTCTGTCGCAGCCGGATATACTCCGGCTGATTCCGGAACACGACACTTACGTGGACTATTATGGCGGGTTTTAACACCTTGTGTACGGTGTTCGCTATCCGGATATAAAATATATCCTAGCATCGGCAAAGTAGGAAGTATATCAAGCATATGTCTGTCGTATATGAAGACATTATTATTTCCATACAAATATATTTGGGTCTTCCTGAAATGAAATGAAACGAAATTATTTATTTGAATGCGTAAAATGTTATACATGATACAGGTTTGCGTAGTATGAAGACCAGAGGATAGGTTAGGTTAGGTTAACTGGTAGGTCTCTCATATGTGAGAGCCCGCCTTGGTAGGTACCACCGCAGTGTCTATTTCTGCCACCAAGCAGCATTATCACAGTTGTGTTCCGATTTGGAGTACATTGTAGCCAGTGTGACTACTGGACATATTGAGACTTAACATCTCATGTCTCAGGATGGCAAGCGCAGTGGAATACTAAACAATACTTTGTAATTCAAGGCATTTAATGGTGTTTCTACTGTTTATGGGCGATCCTATTGCTTATCATCAGGCGAACGGCAGGCTCGTCTCGTCATTCAAAGTAAATGCAAATGTAAATTTAGTTTTGTTACTCAAATAAAAACAAATATTATTATCGCACCGCCGCACGCTTTTTACTTGTAATGCAAGGATAAGACACCTGGAGTTTGTATAAAGGGTTCTCGGTATTTTATGACCTCGACGGAATTTCATTAGGCAAAATCGTGTTTTAAATGAGTTTCAGTAATGGCACAGTAAAGAATTTTTTGTTGATCAAATTGTGTTTTCGGGGAAATACGTGGATGTAATGTTTTATGTTCATCTTTATTATATATTTTTGTATTGAGCATTTCTTGTTGTTTTGGATATGGTATAAAAATATTGTAGATTTACGACCTATGGCGTGGTAGTCATCGAATGCATTTTTTATTTTCAGGTCATTTGATTTCAACTGCCCTACTTATTTGCCCTTTGCCAAACAATGTTAATTCAAAGATGATCAAACAAACAAATTAAGTCAGGAGGTCCTATTCCGTCTATGAAGGCAAATCCGTATTTTTGCAATTATAGGCGTTTTATAATAGGACAGCTTACATAGCCGTAAGATAAAATTAGGGAGTTTTTGACCCCTTTATCCATACGACTATCAATTCTATACTACGATTAAAACGCCCGTAATAGCAAAAAGACGGATTTACACTCCTAGACGGAATAGGGCCCCTTGACTTATATCCAAACTAGCTTTCCCGTATATTAACATTAAGCAAAACTGTACGTTAGAAACTACATTCTAAAACGATTGTAACTTTTCGTCAATAAACATTTCGTGTACATAAAGTTTTAGATAAAGGAAAGATACTCATAATGATTGCTAATTGCATACAAATGGCTGCTTCATGGCAATTAAAACTTATATAGTTAGTGCCATAACAGTCTCGGGATGTTTGAGTTAGTATGAAACTGATATGAACTTTAGCTATACGCAGTGGAGTGAAGTCAAGAATTTCAGTGGGGTGTTAATATTATTGCTGGAAAAACAAAAATGTTCCTACACTATTATCCGATTATATCTATACTAATATACAGGGTCATTTGGACATTGCGCTACTAAATGAAACCACATACTTATCTACTGGAAAATAACACTTTACAATAAGTCACTTGAGCCGTAGATGTAAAATAAAAAAGTGTTAGTTTCGAACAAAATAAATATTAATAAAAAGTAATTTTAATTTTACGCGCCCCAATGGCACTACTACTACTCTAAGAGAATTCGTCGCAGCGGCAACATCATAGTTTCAGTCAGAAATACACTCACGCATACACTATATTCGCATTAAACTATAATACAAAATGAAAAAAAAATCAGAAAAATAAAACAATGATTGATGTGGTTTCAAATGTTAAAATGACCCTATAGAAAGTTGAATACTGTTTGAACCTGCAAATCTTAGGAACTATACAACCGAATTAGAACATTTTTTCACTAAGAAGCTACATTACTCTTGAGTGCTATAGGCTAGTTTTTATCCCGGGAAAACTTTTTTAAGCTAGTATAATATAATGATACCAGTCATTTGACACCCAACAGCTAAGCAACAAAACTCCTTTTTTACAGGACGGGTTCGGTAGACTTGACATGTCTTCGAAATTATTAGGACTCCAATTACCTACTTCACTTTCAGCTTTATTGCAATCATTTTTGGGTGTAAAATCCTTTATTTATATCAGTGATTTGGGAACTATTGGTCACATAGCAACAAATGGCAAAAAATACTAACTTATCACTATTCATAACGTTTCGCAGCAAGAACAACCGCTAAGAAGCGAAAAGCGAAACATTAATATATTTTATACAAATATTTTTTTGTAATTTTATTTCTGTTAATATGTTTTTCGTCTACATTATTAGAACGTAAACATTATTTCCAATGTTTACTTGAGTTAAAATAACTTTATTTTTCTTTTCAAGTCACTTTTATTAACGTGCTAGCTTTTGCTCGCTGCTTCTTCTGCATGAAAGAGTTTTAAATAGAAAGTAGCCTTATGTATGTCCTTTCTAATGTATATTTTAGTACTTTTTAAGAGGAACAATTCCGTTATACATGATGGTTGCCTAACTAACCGTTTACGCAGTGCACGCCACGGAAGCTCTCGAAAGGAATTTTCCCCATATTTGCAACATTTTTCATTACAGCTCCTTTTGGTCGTGACATGATGCTATATAGTCTATAGCCTCCTCGATAAATGGGCTATCCAACAATAAAACAAATTTTGAATTCGAACCAGCAGTTTCTGAGATTAGCGCGTTCAAACAAATAAACTCTTCAGCTTTGTATAATATTGTATACATTAATCATAGTTAGGCGCAATGAATTGCCTTCATTAGCTTCCAGTTTCATTAACCGTTTTATTTTATTTGTACCAATAATGTTTTATTAAAAGGTAATTTAGTTTGTGTTTGTTGACAGACTTTCAGCTGTTATAAAAAACAAGAAAAATAACTTTGATTTTCGTATATAGCATTTACTTTCTCAGAATATTTTAAGAATAAATTGCTTTAACTAAATTACTTATTGGTAATAGATTAAATGGTTTATTTGAAAAGTATTTTTAAACTGTTTTCAATGTCTGATCAATATCGTCTATATGTGTTTATAATATCTTATTACTAGTAGCGATAGCCTAGTTAGGTGAGGAACGGACTGTCAAGACGAATGTTCGCAGATTCGAAATCCCAAAAACCTATGACTTTTCTAAAATATGTGTATATTCTTTGTGAATTATATGATAAATAAAAACATCGTGAGGAAACCTGCATACGTGAAAAGTTCTCTATATTTGTTCTTAGTAATATTTCTACCTCCTTTATATTTGTAAATTTCCATTAACGCAGCGAGCTTACTCCATTACTTGTTGTGCGAAAACCTGTTATTTTATTTGAAACATAAAGAATGCTTTTAGAAACCGTACTCAGGTGGTCTTGAGGGAATGGGTTTAGCTTGTCAAGGAAATTAATCACAAGGATAAATAACTCCTACGGAATTCCGATTGTTAGGAACATTCTAATACGAAATAAATACTTGTATAATTATGATAGTGTTAGTACAAAAATAAGTGAATGCATAAATACGGTTCTCAAATCGTTTTAGTGATAATTAGATTTTCATACATTCTATTCTTATATTCTACATACATCTAGTACTTCAATTAATAGAACTGTAACATTTTCATCTACGACTCTTACATAAAACTTTAATAATTTATATAAAAATGGAAACAATCTAGCAGATGGTGATAAATCTAATTTTTTTCCCTCAAACTAAAGCAGGGTATTGTCTTGTCAGCCTTTAAATTACAGCACTCGCCAGGCTGTTAAAGATAGTTTTTGCCCGCGGCTCAGATCGCGTGTAAAAGATTTTCCGAGATCAAAAATAGCGTATAGCACTCAGGAGTAGCAGTAGCTTCCTATTTATGAAAAAATAGCAAATATCGGTTAATATTTCCTGAGATTAGCGCGATCAAAAAAACTCTTCAGCTTTCATCATCATCATCGTCAGCTGCAGGATGTCCACGCCTGAACATGGGCCTCCCCCAAAGATTTCCAGATCGACCTATTGTCAGCAGCCCATATCCAACGATCTCCTGCAACTTTTATGGGGTCATCTGTCCACCTCGTGGTGGACGTTCGACGCTGTACTTGCCAGTTCGTGGCCTCCAATCCAGAACTTTGTGCCCTAGCGGCCATCAGTTATGTGAGCTATATGCCCTGCCTACTGCCACTTCAGCTTGCTAATCTGATGGTCTATGCCGGAGACTCGTTCTTCTACAGATTTCTTCCTTTCTGATTCGTTATCTAGACTGGACAAAACCTCAAACTTGAAGATAACTAACTTAATTCTTATTACCTAGAATTTAAAGTTTAGATTAACAAAACATGAATTTAAAAAGGGACATATTTAAAATGTCGAATTGAAGACGGTCTGTCGCCTACAGTTAGTTTTAAATTACAGATGAAGAAGTTTCTAGTATTTTAAAACTTTGAACTCGGATTGCTTGGAGCTGGAAGAATTGAAACACGGCAAAGCTTTTAGTTTATCCGATCTGAGTTGTATGCTCTTCTTGAGTGTTCAATTGCAATTAAATAACGATCTTATTTGCACTAATTAGTGAGTGCCATTTTGAAACATTTAACAAATCCATACTTAATATATGTATAAAGCTTAAGCTTGGTGTTTCTAAATGGACGCTATATTTTATATCCGTCCGGATAGCGACCACCGTACACAAGGTGTTACCCTCCATAGTGACCCACGTAAGTGTGTCGCGTTCCGGGATCAGCCTGTGTATATCCGGTTCCAACAGGTCGGCATTATTGAGCGGCTGTCGAAGGGTACCTACTTATCATTTCTTGCCAGTCGTCATTCTATTGGACCCCACTTCACTTACCATCAGGGGCAGTAAGATCACTTACTCACGTATTAAAAAAAAAAATTTCACACTGACTATGGCGCCAGCAAAAGACTATATTAATATTACGCAGTATCAAAGTTATTAAATAATCCGCGCGTCTACAGACAGAGTTCGCTTTGAGAAATCATGCTAACTAACCGCAACTTTCTGCACCTGGACTACATAAATTCAATCAATCATGTTACGACTTATAAAAGTTGGTTCAACTATTTAATTGAACTAACCAATGACTTGATATTTAGTTTATTAACTTTAGTAGGAGGTAGTTTGTTAGATTGCAATTATTATGCATTTTTTAAAGATGAAAACGCCCTTATACGGTGTCAATTCGTTGCTGCGTGGAGAGACAGACCGATTAACTTACTTCTACCTTCATGTACTATCAACCACAAGCTGAAAAATTTCAAGACTTCAAATAGCCTATATACTTTCGTGTTCCTAAAAAAAATCTTCACAAAAATTACATAAAGAGGATGTTCTTTACTCCTATCAAAGAATAAATTATTTTATTATACTTAACGCGTATAGGCAATTTGAAGTTTCAACTATATCCAGCTACTTATGGGGTTGACTGTACATTCAGAAACCATCCATTTTACCATTCCATATTACTAGTTGCAGTGTAGATCTATCCATAAATTGTTTAATAAAGCTATTAGTACGAAACTATCGTAATCTCAAACGCTTTTAAATAGCTCGCTTATCTAAAATGCAAATTTTATAGTTTTAATACCCTACAATAACTATTTAGTAGTTTAAATTTTTAATTATAAGAGATATGTATTTTTAGAAATAAGGAAACGTAATCCAATTGTAAGTCATTACGTATTATAAAATAGAATACTAATTAAATAATATCGGCCTTCTATTATAATGTACTGTCCCACTGTTGGGCACGGGCCTACTCTACTACTGAGAGGGATTAGGCCTTAGTCCACCACGCTGGCCTAGTGCGGATTAGAAGACTTCACATACTATGAAAATTCGTATAGAGAATATCTCAGGTATACAGTTTACGATGTTTTCTTAGAATAATAACGAATTATTTAAAATTAAATTCCAAATTACAGGCGATTTCAAAATTAGAATCAATCCATTTCACCGCAAAAGACCAGTAATCGTCTTAGTTTAATTTACTGCGAAGCGTAGATAAACTACCAATCTACTAGCAATTCAAGTAGGACCGCCTTCCCGAAAGAAATAAAATCATCTAATAAGTTTGACAGTGAGGACTGCCATCTCAAATTGAAGCCAATATCTACTTAATAAAATCCAAATAAATTTAGGCTAAAATGGAGGTTTCGTTTCGGCCAAAAGGCTTTGTTGTTAAATTTTCCCCGCCCTTAGTATGTCTTAGTTACAAATTTCAAAAGATTAACAAGACAGTCCACTAATTCCACCCCTTCGGGCCGCTAGGTAAATAATTGCGGTATTAAATCTAATACTCTGATGTCCAATATAAATTAATAAATGTCTTTCAAAATAGCATTATGAGGAATGCAGGGAGTTTCACGAGCGCTGTGACTTGTCCCTCTTTAAATGAGGTTTAAAAAGATTGTTTTCTTCCCGGTAGGCAACGGTTTGTCTGTGCCCATAGCATTGCAAAGAGCTTGGACGGCAGATATTGCTTATCATTCAGTGAACCGCTTGCTCGTTTGCTTACTAAGGCAATAAGTAAAATAAATAAATAATGTATACTAGTTTTGTATATTAAGTATTTTGTTCCACTATAATAAATAAATTATTAGTAACGTAGGAGATTATATTTGTAAATGACAGGTCAAGGTACATGATAATTAATAAACTATTGGGCATAGGCCTCTATTACTGAGGCAGTTAAGGCGTGTTTTCTAACTTTGTCAGCGCTAGCCTGATACTTATTAAATTTTATTCGACATTCATAATATTAATATATAGAAATATTCTATAAATAATAAACAGCCCGATAATAATATTTTGGTTGGTCATTGAAAACACCCTATAGGTAGTTATACAACGTCCCGAAGCATCCGTTCTGAACTGAGAGATACTGACTCTTTATTGTCGGTCTCTATTCATAAAAATAAAAGCCCACACACTGTCTAATACTTATTTGCACCGTTGTAATGTATAACAAACAATAATTAAAATGTAGCCTTTGCATCGGAAACACGTTCTTTTATTTCAATTCACTCGAATAAAAGTTTGACTAGATATTATAATTCGTACATATAATGAAACAGAATGTGTACAAAGTTGTTTTTCCTACAAACATCATGAGTTCACAAAATCGCAATTTGTGCTGGGTTGCGTTTCGTAGTTTTTTATTTATTTTATTCTGTGCATGGACTGTGATAAACAATTCTCTGAAACATCTCTGTTTTAAATTAAATAAATGGGTACGCATGAGTTTGCTGATAATTTTTTTTATAGATATTAATATTATTATTTTCTTTGGAATTTGTATGCGATAGATACATTTATACATTTTCAGCTCGCGTATAGCTAATAAAACTAGTTTCATCTCTATACATAATATTATCTAATTCCAAGTCATATTGTTTATAACAATGTAAGTTGAATCTGTAATTCCTTTTACAGTAACAGAACAATATTAATTAAAACATTGGCTAGTAGTGAAAGCAAATTTTAAATGGAATAGGGATTAAGTTTTTCAAATATTATGTTGAAGAAGTCTTGAAGAAAATTACGAGTGAATGCTTTTAATTAAAGTAACAAAGAACAACATTTAATAATTTACTTTTCAAATGAATACATATAGTATAATAATAAAAAAATCACTTAATATTTAACTTGAAATGAAAACGGACTTCAAAGGACTCTTTAATCAATCAACGTATATTAAGAAAGGACAGAGACGGCATCAAAGCTTTTTGTAATAACGGACTGACTGACTTAAAGGCAGGATAGTGTTGAAATAATTAAATTATCTTAAAAATTTTAAATGTTTCTATTTTTAAATGATTATTTTTTAAACGAGAACGGCTAATTGATTCACTGCAGCTGATGGTAAGTGGAATGAGGTCCAGTAGAATTGCGACTGACAAGAGATGATTACCCCACGGCACTCAATAGTAAGTAAGCAATGTTAAATATTTTTTTGGTATTTAGTGGTTTTTGAAGGCGGTATAATTTTTCACGTATCAATATGGTTAGAACAATAATATTTTTTTAAGGGTATTTGTGACACGTTTTACTATAAAAATTACAGACTGATAGATTTCGCCTCTAAGCATTATGACGAGTAAACTAACAATTCTCTGCAAGCCATTCATATGGCAACTGTAAAATTAGACACGAATGTACGTACAGTAAAATGACTATTTTGGTTCCTAGCTAATCAGACCAATAGCTAAAGCATGTAATGTTTAGAGATAAGACCACAACCAATTCCATGGAATTACATCCGAAATGCTTTGATGGTTTCCAATATTCAGTTGACATTAACTGCCAAAGGCTTTGATACAGTGAACATCCCAATGTTTGAAATCAAAGCGTGCGAAACGCACTAAACTGAATTCACGTTTCGTAAAGCCTTCTGATCCTGATTTTGATCTAATGACGTGTGTAGGATTAAATAGCATTTGTAGTGGGCAATATGTCAACTTCGTGAAACTCATGGTGACCGGCAAAGTAGATGGGAGAAGGCCTCATGGCTGCAGGCTAATGCATTGCACACTACGATTAATGAATAAAATATTTTAAGTTTTTATTAAAATCTGTTATGTTTTCTATTTTATAATTTTACCTTTGATTTATTTATCAATTTGTACGTAGGTACTGCAATCGTACTTCTATGAGCGGACAAGTATAGCTAACGCGGGGCAGCAGGGCAGACAGCAATTTATAAAGAACAATATTATTGTTAAGAATATTTATTTATTCGAGTAACATAGAACTCATATTATTAGTAAAGGTAAATTTAAATTTCATACCCCAAATATGAAATCTAAATGAGGCGTGTTTTAAATCGACTTTAGATTTCAAGTAGACTTAAATGATTCCATCTGCCTACGGAAGATAAACTCATTTCGAAATCTTTCCATTCTGCCAGCAATTATTGTAATTAA